>NW_022265964.1:0-221652 GCF_002021735.2 Oncorhynchus kisutch | reverse complement strand
CAAAGTGGGTTGTAATGTCAGTGGGTTGTAATGTCAGTGGGTTTGTAATGTCAGTGGGTTGTAATGTCAAAGTGGGTTGTAATGTCAGTGGGTTGTAATGTCAGTGGGTTGTACTATCAAAGTGGGTTGTAATGTCAAAGTGGGTTGTATGTCAAAGTGGGTTTGTAATGTCAAAGTGGTTGTAAGGCCAAGTGGGTTGTAATGTCAGTGGGTTGTAATGTCAAGTGAGTTTAATGTCAGTGGGTTGTAATGTCAGGGGGTTGTAATGTCAGTGGGTTGTAAGTCAAAGTGGGTTGTAATGTCATGGGTTGTAATGTCAAAGTGGGTTTGTAATGTCAGTGGGTTGTGTAATGTCAGTGGTTGTAATGTCAGTGGGTTGTAATGTCAAAGTGGGTTGTAATGTCAGTGGGTTGTAATGTCAGAGGGTTGTAATGTCAAAGTGGGTTGTAATGTCAAGTGGGTTGTAATGCCAAAGTGGGTTGTAATGTCAAAGTGGGTTTGTAATGCCAAAGTGGGTTGTAATGTCAGTGGGTTGTAATGTCGTGGGTTGTAATGCCAAAGTGGGTTGTTATTCCAAAGTGGGTTGTAATGTCAGTGGGTTGTAATGTCAGTGGGTTGTAATGTCAGTGGGTTGTAATATCATCAAAGTGGGTTTGTAATGTCAGTGGGTTGTAATGTCAGTGGGTTGTAATATCAAAGTGGGTTGTAATGTCAGTGGGTTGTAATGTCAAAGTGGGTTGTATGTCAAAGTGGGTTGTAATGTCAAAGTGGGGTTTTGTAATGTCAGTGGGTTGTATTTTCAGTGGGTTGTAATTCAAAGTGGTTGTAATGTCAGTGGTTTGTAATGTCAGTGGGTTGTAATTTCAGTGGGTTTGTAATTTCAAAGTGGGTTGTAATTTCAAAGTGGGTTGTAATGTCAGTGGGTTGTAATGTCAGTGGGTTGTAATGTCAGTGGGAAAGTGGGTTGTAATGTGAAAGTGGGTTGTAATGTCAAAGTGGTTTGTAATGTCAAAGTGGTTTGTAATGTGAACGTGGGTTGTAATGTCAGTGGGTTGTAATGTCAAAGTGGGTTGTAATGTCAGTGGGTTGTAATGTCAAAATGGGTTGTAATGTCAGTGGGTTGTAATGTCAAAGTGGGTTGTAATGTGAAAGTGGGTTGTAATGTGAAAGTGGGTTGTAATGTCAGTGGGTTGTAATGTCAAAGTGGTTTGTAATGTGAAAGTGGTTGTAATGTCAGTGGGTTGTAATGTCAGTGGGTTGTAATGTCAGTGGGTTGTATGGTCAGTGGGTTTGTAATATCATCAAAGTGGGTTGTAATGTCAGTGGTTGTATTGTGTAAGTGGGTTGTAATGTCAGTGGGTTGTAATGTCAGTGGGTTGTAATGTCAGTGGGTTGTAATGTCAGTGGGTTGTAATGTCAGTGGGTTGTAATGTCAAAGTGGGTTGTAATGTCATTGGGTTGTAATGTCAAAGTGGGTTGTAATGTCAAAGTGGGTTGTAATGTCAGTGGGTTGTAATGTCAAAGTGGGTTGTAATGTCTGTGGGTTGTAATGTCAGTGGGTTGTAATGTCAGTGGGTTGTAATGTCAGTGGGTTGTAATGTCAGTGGGTTGTTAATGTCAGTGGGTTGTAATGCCAAAGTGGGTTTGTAATGTCAGTGGGTTGTAATGTCAGTGGGTTGTAATGTCAGTGGGTAATGTCAGTGGGTTTAATATCATCAAAGTGGGTTGTAATGTCAGTGGGTTGTAATGTCAGTGGGTTGTAATGCAAAAGTGGGTTGTATGTCAGTGGGTTGTAATGTCAGTGGGTTGTAATGTCAGTGGGTTGTAATGTCAGTGGTTGTAATGTCAGTGGGTTGTAATGTCAGTGGGTTGTAATGTCCGTGGTTGTAATGTCAAAGTGGGTTGTAATGTCAGTGTGGGTTGTAATGTCAAAGTGGTTGTAATGTCAGTGGGTTGTAATGTCAGTGGGTTGTAATGTCAAAGTGGGTTGTAATGTCAAAGTGGGTTGTAATGTCAGTGGGTTTGTAATGTCAAAGTGGGTTGTAATGTCAGTGGTTGTAATGTCAGTGGGTTGTAATGTCAGTGGGTTGTAATGTCATTGGGTTTGTAATGTCAAATGGGTTGTAATGCCAAAAAGGTTTGTTTTTGGGTTGTAATGTCAGTGGTTGTAATGTCAGTGGGTTGTAATATCATCAAAGTGGGTTTTGTAATGTCAGTGGTTGTAATGTCAGTGGGTTGTACTATCAAAGTGGGTTGTAATGTCAAAGTGGGTTGTAATGTCACGTGGGTTGTATGTCAAAGTGGGTTGTAATGTCAAAGTGGGTTGTAAGGCCAAGGGGTTGTAATGTCAGTGGGTTGTAATGTCAAAGTGAGTTGTAATGTCAGTGGGTTGTAATGTCAGTGGGTTGTAATGTCAGTGGGTTGTAATGTCCAGTGGGTTGTAATGTCAGTGGGTTTTAATGTCAAGTGGGTTGTAATGGTAGTGGGTTGTAATGTCAAAGTGGGTTGTAATGTCAGTGGGTTGTAATGTCAGTGGGTTGTAATGTCAGTGGGTTGTAATGTCAAAGTGGGTTGTAATGTCATGGGTTGTAATGTCAGAGGGTTGTAATGTCAAAGTGGTTGTAATGTCAAAGTGGGTTGTAATGCCAAAGTGGGTTGTAATGTCAAGTGGGTTGTAATGCCAAGTGGTTGTAATGTCAGTGGGTTGTAATGTCAGTGGGTTGTAATGCCAAATGGGTTGTAATGCCAAAGTGGGTTGTAATGTCAGTGGGTTTGTAATGTCAGTGGGTTGTAATGTCAGTGGGGTTGTAATATCATCAAAGTGGGAAGTGGGTGTAATGTCAGTGGGTTGTAATGTCAGTGGGTTGTAATATCAAAGTGGGTGTAATGTCAGTGGGTTGTAATGTCAAAGTGGGTTGTATGTCAAGTGGGTTGTAATGTCAAAGTGGGTTGTAATGTCAGTGGGTTGTATTTTCAGTGGGTTGTAATGTCAAAGTGGGTTGTAATGTCAGTGGGTTGTAATGTCAGTGGGTTGTAATTTCAAAGTGGGTTGTATTTCAAAGTGGGTTGTAATGTCAGTGGGTTGTAATGTCAGTGGGTTGTAATGTCATTTGGAAGTGGGTTGTAATGTGAAAGTGGGTTGTAATGTCAAAGTGGGTTTGTAATGTCAAAGTGGTTTGTAATGTGAACGTGGGTTGTAATGTCAGTGGGTTGTAATGTCAAAGTGGTTGTAATGTCAGTGGGTTGTAATGTCAAAATGGGGTGTAATGTCAGTGGGTTGTAATGTCAAGTGGGTTGTAATGTGAAAGTGGTTGTAATTGAAAGTGGGTTGTAATGTCAGTGGGTTGTAATGTCAAAGTGGTTTGTAATGTGAAGTGGGTTGTAATGTCAGTGGGTTGTAATGTCAGTGGGTTGTAATGTCAGTGGGTTGTAATGTCAAAGTGGGTTGTAATGTGAAAGTGGGTTGTAATGTGAAAGTGGGTTGTATGTGTAGTGGGTTGTAATGTCAGTGGGTTGTAATGTCAGTGGGTTGTAATGTCAGTGGGTTGTAATGTCAGTGGGTTGTAATGTCAGTGGGTTGTAATGTCAGTGGGTTGTAATGTCAAGTGGGTTGTAATGTCAGTGGGTTGTAATGTCAGTGGGTTGTAATGTCAAAGTGGGTTGTAATGTCAAAGTGGGTTGTAATGTCAGTGGGTTGTAATGTCAAAGTGGGTTGTAATGTCAAAGTGGGTTGTAATGCCAAGTGGGTTGTAATGTCAGTGGTTGTAATGTCAGTGGGTTGTAATGTCAGTGGGTTGTAATGTCAGTGGGTTGTAATATCATCAAAGTGGGTTGTAATGTCAGTGGGTTGTAATGTCAGTGGGTTGTAATGCCAAAGTGGGTTGTAATGTCAGTGGGTTGTAATGTCAGTGGGTTGTAATGTCAGTGGGTTGTAATGTCAGTGGGTTGTAATGTCAAAGGGGTTTGTAATGTCAGTGGGTTGTAATGTCAGTGGGTTGTAATGTCAAAGTGGGTTGTAATGTCAAAGTGGGTTGTAATGTCAGTGGGTTGTAATGTCAAAGTGGGTTGTAATGTCAGTGGGTTGTAATGTCAGTGGGTTGTAATGTCAAAGTGGGTTGTAATGCCAAAGTGGGTTGTAATGTCAGTGGGTTGTAATGTCAGTGGGTTGTAATGTCAGTGGGTTGTAATGTCAGTGGGTTGTAATGTCAAAGTGTGTTGTAATGTCAGTGGGTTGTAATGTCAGTGGGTTGTAATGCCAGTGGGTTGTAATGCCAGTGGGTTGTAATGCAAAGTGGGTTGTAATGTCAGTGGGTTGTAATGTCAGTGGGTTGTAATGTCAGTGGGTTGTAATATCATCAAAGCGGGTTGTAATGTCAAAGTGGGTTGTAATGCCAAAGTGGGTTGTAATGTCAGTGGGTTGTAATGTCAGTGGGTTGTAATGTCAAAGTGGGTTGTAATGTCAGTGGGTTGTAATGTCAGTGGGTTGTAATGTCAGTGGGTTGTAATATCATCAAAGTGGGTTGTAATGTCAGTGGGTTGTAATATCAAAGTGGGTTGTAATGTCAAAGTGGGGTTGTAATGTCAACGTGGGTTGTATGTCAAAGTGGGTTGTAATGTCAGTGGGTTGTATTGTCAGTGGGTGTAATATCATCAAAGTGGGTTGTAATGTCAGTGGGTTGTATTGTCAGTGGGTTGTAATGTCTGTGGGTTGTATGTCAGTGGGTTGTAATGTCAGTGGTTGTAATGTCAGTGGGTTGTAATGTCAGTGGGTTGTAATGTCAAAGTGGGTTGTAATGTCAGTGGGTTGTAATGTCAGTGGGTTGTAATGTCAAAGTGGGTTGTAATGTCAGTGGGTTGTAATGTCAGTGGGTTGTAATGTCAAAGTGGGTTGTAATGTCAGTGGGTTGTAATGTCAGTGGGTTGTAATGTCAGTGGGTTGTAATGTCCGTGGGTTGTAATGTCAGTGGGTTGTAATGTCAGTGGGTTGTAATGTCAAAGTGGGTTGTAATGTCAGTGGGTTGTAATGTCAGTGGGTTGTAATGTCAGTGGGTTGTAATGTCAGTGGGTTGTAATTCATCAAAGTGGGTTGTAATGTCAGTGGGTTGTAATGTCAGTGGGTTGTAATGTCAAAGTGGGTTGTAATGTCAAAGTGGGTTGTAATGTCAAGTGGGTTGTAATGTCAAAGTGGGTTGTAATGTCAAAGTGGGTTGTAATGTCAGTGGGTTGTAATGTCAGTGGGTTGTAATGTCAGTGGGTTGTAATGTCAGTGGGTTGTAATGTCAGTGGGTTGTAATGCCAAAGTGGGTTGTAATGTCAGTGGGTTGTAATGTCAGTGGGTTGTAATGTCAGTGGGTTGTAATGTCAGTGGGTTGTAATGTCAAAGTGGGTTGTAATGTCAAAGTGGGTTGTAATGTCAGTGGGTTGTAATGTCAAAGTGGGTTGTAATGTCAGTGGGTTGTAATGTCAGTGGGTTGTAATGTCAGTGGGTTGTAATGTCAGTGGGTTGTAATGTCAAAGTGGGTTGTAATGTCAAAGTGGGTTGTAATGTCAGTGGGTTGTAATGTCAGTGGGTTGTATGTCAGTGGGTTGTAATGTCATCAAAGTGGGGTTGTAATGTCAGTGGGTGTAATGTCAGTGGGTTGTAATCAAAGTGGTTGTAATGTCAAAGTGGGTTGTAATGTCAAAGTGGGTTGTAATGTCAAAGTGGGTTGTAATGTCAGTGGGTTGTAATGTCAGTGGGTTGTAATGTCAGTGGGTTGTAATGTCAGTGGGTTGTAATGTCAGTGGGTTGTAATGTCAAAGTGGGTTGTAATGGTAGTGGGTTGTAATGTCAAAGTGGGTTGTAATGTCAGTGGGTTGTAATGTCAGTGGGTTGTAATGTCAGTGGGTTGTAATGTCAAAGTGGGTTGTAATGTCAGTGGGTTGTAATGTCAGAGGGGTTGTAATGTCAAAGTGGGTTGTAATGTCAAAGTGGGTTGTAATGTCAAAGTGGGTTGTAATGTCAAAGTGGGTTGTAATGTCAAAGTGGGTTGTAATGTCAGTGGGTTGTAATGTCAGTGGGTTGTAATGTCAAAGTGGGTTGTAATGTCAAAGTGGGTTGTAATGTCAGTGGGTTGTAATGTCAGTGGGTTGTAATGTCAGTGGGTTGTAATGTCAGGGGGTTGTAATGTCAGTGGGTTGTAATGTCAGTGGGTTGTAATGTCAGTGGGTTGTAATGTCAGTGTGTTGTAATGTCAGTGGGTTGTAATATCATCAAGTGGGTTGTAATGTCATGGGTTGTAATATCATTCAAAGTGGGTTGGTAATTGTCAGTGGGTTGTATTGTCCAGTGGGTTGTATGTCAGTGGGGTGTGTATGTCAGTGGTGAGTATGTATTCAACGTGGGTTGTAATGT
Organism: Oncorhynchus kisutch; assembly: GCF_002021735.2. Classification (NCBI taxonomy): domain Eukaryota; kingdom Metazoa; phylum Chordata; class Actinopteri; order Salmoniformes; family Salmonidae; genus Oncorhynchus; species Oncorhynchus kisutch. The sequence continues at coordinate 215,258 of NW_022265964.1, read as the reverse complement.
CATATGGGGTTTTAATGTCAGTGGGTTTGTATTATCATCAAAGTGGGGTTGTAATGTCAGTGGGTTGTAATGTCAGTGGGTTGAATATAATCAAAGTGGGTTGCAATGTCAGTGGGTTGTAATGTCAAAATGGGTTGTAATGTCAGTGGGTTGTAATGTGAAAGTGGGTTGTAATGTGAAAGTGGGTTGTAATGTCAGTGGGTTGTAATGTGAACGTGGGTTGTAATGTGAAAGTGGGTTGTAATGTCAGATGGGTTTGTAATGTCAGTGGGTTTGTAATGTCAAAGTGGGTTGTAAATGTCAGTGGGTTGTAATGTCAGTGGGTTGTAATGTCAACGTGGGTTGTAATGTTGAAAGTGGGTTGTAATGTGAAAGTGGTTGTAATGTGAAAGTGGGTTGAATGTCAGTGGGGTTGTAATGTCAAAGTGGTTTGTAATGTCAAAGTGGGTTGTAATGTCAGTGGGTGTAATGATAGAGTTCAGTGTGTGAAATCGGAGGGCCTGTTGTCCGGACCTCTGGCAGTTTCTATGGGGGTGCCACAGGGTTCAATCCTCGGGCCGACTCTTCTCTGTAATACATCAATGATGTTGATCTTGCTGCTGGTGATTCTCTGGTACACCTCTACGCAGACGACACCATTCTGTATACTTCTGGCCCCTCTTTGGACACTGTGTTAACTAACCTCCAGACGAGCTTCAATGCCATACAACTCTCCTTCCGTGGCCTCCAACTGCTCTTAAACGCAGGGAAAACTAAATGCATGCTTTTCAACTGATCTCTGCCCGTATCTGCTCCTCCCGTTCAGCATCACTACTCTGGACGGCTCTGACTTAGAATACGTGGACAACTACAAATACCTAGGTGTCTGGTTAGACTGTAAACTCTCCTTCCAGACTCACATTAAGCAGCTCCAATCCAAAATTAAATCTATAATTAGCTTCCTATATCGCAACAAAGCATCCTTCACTCATGCTGCCAAACATACCCTCGTAAAACTGACCATCCTGCCGATCCTCAACTTCGGTGATGTCATCTATAAAATAGCCTCCAACACTCTACTCAACAAACTGGATGCAGTCCATCACAGTGCCATCCGTTTTGTCGCCAAAGCCCCATACACTACCCACCATTGCGACCTGTACGCTCTCGTTGGTTGGCCCTCGCTTCATACTCGTCACCAAACCCACTGGCTACAGGTTATCAACAAGTCTCTTCTAGGTAAAGCCCCGCCTTATCTCAGCTCGCTGGTCACCATAGCAGCACCCACTCGTAGCACGCGCTCCAGCAGGTATATCTCACTGGTCACTCCCCAAAGCCAATTCCTCCTTTGGTCGTCTTTCCTTCCAGTTCTCTGCTGCCAATGACTGGAAGGAACTGCAAAAATCTCTGAAGTTGGAGACTCATATCTCCCTCACTAGCTTTAATCACCAGCTGTCAGAGCAGCTCACAGATCACCATACAGTATTTATTTATTTATCTTGCTCCTTTGCACCCCAGTATCTCTACTTGCACATTCATCTTCTGCACATCTACCATTCCAGTCTTTCAATTGTTATATTGTAATTACTTCCCCACCATGGCCTATTTATTGCCCTATGTCCCTTATCTTAACCTCATTTGCACTCACTGTATATAGACTTTTTGTTTTCTTTTGTTCTACTGTATTATTGACTGTATGTTTTGTTTATTCCATGTGTAACTCTGTGTAGTTGTATGTGTCGAACTGCTTTGCTTTATCTTGGCCAGGTCTCAGTTGTAAATGAGAACTTGTTCTCGACTAGCCTACCTGGTTCAATAAAGGTCAAATAAAAACTAAATACATTAGCCGAGTTTATTATGCGTTTAAACTGTCATATAAATGACTTAATTATCTAGCAAATAAAAAGACCTCAATCCAGATTTGACGTCTGAGGACGCAAAAAAGTATGCCTTTTCCTTGACATTATCAGGACATGAAAGACATAATCACCGGTGCTACAATAACAGATTGGGGAAGACAAAATGTATCTCTGAGACGTTAGTTAGTTTGTATTTTAAATAGACCCCTACATTCTATATCCATTCATCTGATATGGGAAAAATGGTATTGTCATTAAGTCTCATCAGAAATCCAGATGATAGCAAATCCTTTCTTATTTTTAACATGAAGATCAGGGGAGAGCGCGAACGCAGTCCCCCACTACCAGAAATTATGCAATCGAGATTTCCACATTTGAGAAATTCGCAGGGGTCAGCACAGCCGGAGTGCAATGGCTGAGCCTCGCCCTGGGTGAACCGCCTTCTTGATCACGGTGTCTCCCTTGCCAGGTAAGTATGAGTTGTACACGTTGGTAGAGGAGCACTCCTTCCAGGACAAAGGTGTTTGACTCACGGTTACCACTTCTACTACTGATAATACCACATCATATTGAACAAGGTTTAATGACATTTACGAATACAGTTGCGGACAAGGCGAAGAAAAAGCAATACATTTTGTTTTACTATATTATATCACGGTCCGAATTTTCTCCCATCATGCAACACGGTAGAAATTCTATATTTATTGCATTTTTGTCTAAATGTCCGTCTGGTTACACACAAGTAGGCAATGTACCAAAATGCAGAAATCACATTCGTGCACACAGCCAACCGAAAGACACCACTTATTTCTGGTGTTTTGTAGCGTTCCAGACGTTGTAGGAATAGTTTCATCACGCTTGTTTTCTGGTCTCAGTAAAATATGATTCCACCATCGACCACAGGGTGGCATACGACCCACAGATACGGAGGAGAAACAGTGGCCTACTACTTCATCATCAAGAAGACACAGTAGTAGCTACTCGGGGTGTGCTGACATGCCAATACTCGTATTTGTAATTGAATCTGTAAATGTACAGTTGATAGTCAGGTAGGATGATTCTCGTGATCGGGGGAAAAAACCCAAATCATTTTAACATGTCTAAACATTCTCAAGTGGGTTGTAATGTCAGTGGGTTGTAATGTCAGTGGGTTGTAATGTCAGTGGGTTGTAATGTCAGTGGGTTGTAATGTCAAAGTGGGTTGTAATGTCAGTGGGTTGTAATGTCAGTGGGTTGTAATGTCAAAGTGGGTTGTAATGTCAAAGTGGGTTGTAATGTCAGTGGGTTGTAATGTCAAAGTGGGTTGTAATGTCTGTGGGTTGTAATGTCAGTGGGTTGTAATGTCAGTGGGTTGTAATGTCAGTGGGTTGTAATGTCAGTGGGTTGTAATGTCAAAGTGGGTTGTAATGCCAAAGTGGGTTGTAATGTCAGTGGGTTGTAATGTCAGTGGGTTGTAATGTCAGTGGGTTGTAATGTCAGTGGGTTGTAATATCATCAAAGTGGGTTGTAATGTCAGTGGGTTGTAATGTCAGTGGGTTGTAATATCAAAGTGGGTTGTAATGTCAACGTGGGTTGTAATGTCAACGTGGGTTGTATGTCAAAGTGGGTTGTAATGTCAAAGTGGGTTGTAATGTCAGTGGGTTGTAATGTCAGTGGGTTGTAATGTCAGTGGGTTGTAATGTCAGTGGGTTGTAATGCCAAAGTGGGTTGTAATGTCAGTGTGTTGTAATGTCAGTGGGTTGTAATGTCAGTGGGTTGTAATGTCAGTGGGTTGTAATGTCAGTGGGTTGTAATGTCAAAGTGGGTTGTAATGTCAAAGTGGGTTGTAATGTCAGTGGGTTGTAATGTCAAAGTGGGTTGTAATGTCAGTGGGTTGTAATGTCAGTGGGTTGTAATGTCAGTGGGTTGTAATGTCAGTGGGTTGTAATGTCAAAGTGGGTTGTAATGCCAAAGTGGGTTGTAATGTCAGTGGGTTGTAATGTCAGTGGGTTGTAATGTCAGTGGGTTGTAATATCATCAAAGTGGGTTGTAATGTCAGTGGGTTGTAATGTCAGTGGGTTGTACTATCAAAGTGGGGTTGTAATGTCAAAGTGGGTTGTAATGTCAACGTGGGTTGTATGTCAAAGTGGGTTGTAATGTCAAAGTGGGTTGTAAGGCCAAAGTGGGTTGTAATGTCAGTGGGTTGTAATGTCAAAGTGAGTTGTAATGTCAGTGGGTTGTAATGTCAGTGGGTTGTAATGTCAGTGGGTTGTAATGTCAGTGGGTTGTAATGTCAAAGTGGGTTGTAATGGTAGTGGGTTGTAATGTCAAAGTGGGTTGTAATGTCAGTGGGTTGTAATGTCAGTGGGTTGTAATGTCAAAGTGGGTTGTAATGTCAGTGGGTTGTAATGTCAGAGGGTTGTAATGTCAAAGTGGGTTGTAATGTCAAAGTGGGTTGTAATGCCAAAGTGGGTTGTAATGTCAAAGTGGGTTGTAATGCCAAAGTGGGTTGTAATGTCAGTGGGTTGTAATGTCAGTGGGTTGTAATGCCAAAGTGGGTTGTAATGCCAAAGTGGGTTGTAATGTCAGTGGGTTGTAATGTCAGTGGGTTGTAATGTCAGTGGGTTGTAATATCATCAAAGTGGGTTGTAATGTCAGTGGGTTGTAATGTCAGTGGGTTGTAATATCAAAGTGGGTTGTAATGTCAGTGGGTTGTAATGTCAAAGTGGGTTGTATGTCAAAGTGGGTGTAATGTCAAAGTGGGTTGTAATGTCAGTGGGTTGTATTTTCAGTGGGTTGTAATGTCAAAGTGGGTTGTAATGTCAGTGGGTTGTAATGTCAGTGGGTTGTAATTTCAAAGTGGGTTGTAATTTCAAAGTGGGTTGTAATGTCAGTGGGTTGTAATGTCAGTGGGTTGTAATGTCAGTTGGGAAAGTGGGTTGTAATGTGAAAGTGGGTTGTAATGTCAAAGTGGTTTGTAATGTCAAAGTGGTTTGTAATGTGAACGTGGGTTGTAATGTCAGTGGGTTGTAATGTCAAAGTGGGTTGTAATGTCAGTGGGTTGTAATGTCAAAATGGGTTGTAATGTCAGTGGGTTGTAATGTCAAAGTGGGTTGTAATGTGAAAGTGGGTTGTAATGTGAAAGTGGGTTGTAATGTCAGTGGGTTGTAATGTCAAAGTGGTTTGTAATGTGAAAGTGGGTTGTAATGTCAGTGGGTTGTAATGTCAGTGGGTTGTAATGTCAGTGGGTTGTAATGTCAAAGTGGGTTGTAATGTGAAAGTGGGTTGTAATGTGAAAGTGGGTTGTAATGTGTAAGTGGGTTGTAATGTCAGTGGGTTGTAATGTCAGTGGGTTGTAATGTCAGTGTGGTTGTAATGTCAGTGGGTTGTAATGTCAGTGGGTTGTAATGTCAAAGTGGGTTGTAATGTCAGTGGGTTGTAATGTCAGTGGGTTGTAATGTCAAAGTGGGTTGTAATGTCAAAGTGGGTTGTAATGTCAGTGGGTTGTAATGTCAAAGTGGGTTGTAATGTCTGTGGGTTGTAATGTCAGTGGGTTGTAATGTCAGTGGGTTGTAATGTCAGTGGGTTGTAATGTCAAAGTGGGTTGTAATGCCAAAGTGGGTTGTAATGTCAGTGGGTTGTAATGTCAGTGGGTTGTAATGTCAGTGGGTTGTAATGTCAGTGGGTTGTAATATCATCAAAGTGGGTTGTAATGTCAGTGGGTTGTAATGTCAGTGGGTTGTAATGCCAAAGTGGGTTGTAATGTCAGTGGGTTGTAATGTCAGTGGGTTGTAATGTCAGTGGGTTGTAATGTCAGTGGGTTGTAATGTCAAAGTGGGTTGTAATGTCAGTGGGTTGTAATGTCAGTGGGTTGTAATGTCAAAGTGGGTTGTAATGTCAAAGTGGGTTGTAATGTCAGTGGGTTGTAATGTCAAAGTGGGTTGTAATGTCAGTGGGTTGTAATGTCAGTGGGTTGTAATGTCAGTGGGTTGTAATGTCAAAGTGGGTTGTAATGTCAGTGGGTTGTAATGTCAGTGGGTTGTAATGTCAAAGTGTGTTGTAATGTCAGTGGGTTGTAATGTCAGTGGGTTGTAATGTCAGTGGGTTGTAATGCCAGTGGTTGTAATGCCAAAGTGGGTTGTAATGTCAGTGGGTTGTAATGTCAGTGGGTTGTAATGTCAGTGGGTTGTAATATCATCAAAGCGGGTTGTAATGTCAAAGTGGGTTGTAATGCCAAAGTGGGTTGTAATGTCAGTGGGTTGTAATGTCAGTGGGTTGTAATGTCAAAGTGGGTTGTAATGTCAGTGGGTTGTAATGTCAGTGGGTTGTAATGTCAGTGGGTTGTAATATCATCAAAGTGGGTTGTAATGTCAGTGGGTTGTAATATCAAAGTGGGTTGTAATGTCAAAGTGGGTTGTAATGTCAACGTGGGTTGTATGTCAAAGTGGGTTGTAATGTCAGTGGGTTGTATTGTCAGTGGGTTGTAATATCATCAAAGTGGGTTGTAATGTCAGTGGGTTGTATTGTCAGTGGGTTGTAATGTCTGTGGGTTGTATGTCAGTGGGTTGTAATGTCAGTGGGTTGTAATGTCAGTGGGTTGTAATGTCAGTGGGTTGTAATGTCAAAGTGGGTTGTAATGTCAGTGGGTTGTAATGTCAGTGGGTTGTAATGTCAAAGTGGGTTGTAATGTCAGTGGGTTGTAATGTCAGTGGGTTGTAATGTCAAAGTGGGTTGTAATGTCTGTGGGTTGTAATGTCAGTGGGTTGTAATGTCAGTGGGTTGTAATGTCAGTGGGTTGTAATGTCAGTGGGTTGTAATGTCAGTGGGTTGTAATGTCAAAGTGGGTTGTAATGTCAGTGGGTTGTAATGTCAGTGGGTTGTAATGTCAGTGGGTTGTAATGTCAGTGGGTTGTAATATCATCAAAGTGGGTTGTAATGTCAGTGGGTTGTAATGTCAGTGGGTTGTAATATCAAAGTGGGTTGTAATGTCAAAGTGGGTTGTAATGTCAACGTGGGTTGTATGTCAAAGTGGGTTGTAATGTCAAAGTGGGTTGTAATGTCAGTGGGTTGTAATGTCAGTGGGTTGTAATGTCAGTGGGTTGTAATGTCAGTGGGTTGTAATGTCAGTGGGTTGTAATGCCAAAGTGGGTTGTAATGTCAGTGTGTTGTAATGTCAGTGGGTTGTAATGTCAGTGGGTTGTAATGTCAGTGGGTTTGTAATGTCAAAGTGGGTTGTAATGTCAAAGTGGGTTGTAATGTCAGTGGGTTGTAATGTCAAAGTGGGTTGTAATGTCAGTGGGTTGTAATGTCAGTGGGTTGTAATGTCAGTGGGTTGTAATGTCAAAGTGGGTTGTAATGCCAAAGTGGGTTGTAGTGTCAGTGGGTTGTAATGTCAGTGGGTTGTAATGTCAGTGGGTTGTAATATCATCAAAGTGGGTTGTAATGTCAGTGGGTTGTAATGTCAGTGGGTTGTACTATCAAAGTGGGTTGTAATGTCAAAGTGGGTTGTATGTCAAAGTGGGTTGTAATGTCAAAGTGGGTTGTAAGGCCAAAGTGGGTTGTAATGTCAGTGGGTTGTAATGTCAAAGTGAGTTGTAATGTCAGTGGGTTGTAATGTCAGTGGGTTGTAATGTCAGTGGGTTGTAATGTCAGTGGGTTGTAATGTCAGTGGGTTGTAATGTCAAAGTGGGTTGTAATGTCAGTGGGTTGTAATGTCAGTGGGTTGTAATGTCAGTGGGTTGTAATGTCAAAGTGGGTTGTAATGTCAGTGGGTTGTAATGTCAGAGGGTTGTAATGTCAAAGTGGGTTGTAATGTCAAAGTGGGTTGTAATGCCAAAGTGGGTTGTAATGTCAAAGTGGGTTGTAATGCCAAAGTGGGTTGTAATGTCAGTGGGTTGTAATGTCAGTGGGTTGTAATGCCAAAGTGGGTTGTAATGCCCAAGTGGGTTGTAATGTCAGTGGGTTGTAATGTCAGTGGGTTGTAATGTCAGTGGGTTGTAATATCATCAAAGTGGGTTGTAATGTCAGTGGGTTGTAATGTCAGTGGGTTGTAATATCAAAGTGGGTTGTAATGTCAGTGGGTTGTAATGTCAAAGTGGGTTGTATGTCAAAGTGGGTTGTAATGTCAAAGTGGGTTGTAATGTCAGTGGGTTGTATTTTCAGTGGGTTGTAATGTCAAAGTGGGTTGTAATGTCAGTGGTTTGTAATGTCAGTGGGTTGTAATTTCAAAGTGGGTTGTAATTTCAAAGTGGGTTGTAATTTCAAAGTGGGTTGTAATGTCAGTGGGTTGTAATGTCAGTGGGTTGTAATGTCAGTGGGGAAAGTGGGTTGTAATGTGAAAGTGGGTTGTAATGTCAAAGTGGTTTGTAATGTCAAAGTGGTTTGTAATGTGAACGTGGGTTGTAATGTCAGTGGGTTGTAATGTCAAAGTGGGTTGTAATGTCAGTGGGTTGTAATGTCAAAATGGGTTGTAATGTCAGTGGGTTGTAATGTCAAAGTGGGTTGTAATGTGAAAGTGGGTTGTAATGTGAAAGTGGGTTGTAATGTCAGTGGGTTGTAATGTCAAAGTGGTTTGTAATGTGAAAGTGGGTTGTAATGTCAGTGGGTTGTAATGTCAGTGGGTTGTAATGTCAGTGGGTTGTATTGTCAGTGGGTTGTAATATCATCAAAGTGGGTTGTAATGTCAGTGGGTTGTATTGTGTAAGTGGGTTGTAATGTCAGTGGGTTGTAATGTCAGTGGGTTGTAATGTCAGTGGGTTGTAATGTCAGTGGGTTGTAATGTCAGTGGGTTGTAATGTCAAAGTGGGTTGTAATGTCAGTGGGTTGTAATGTCAAAGTGGGTTGTAATGTCAAAGTGGGTTGTAATGTCAGTGGGTTTTAATGTCAAAGTGGGTTGTAATGTCTGTGGGTTGTAATGTCAGTGGGTTGTAATGTCAGTGGGTTGTAATGTCAACGTGGGTTGTAATGTCAGTGGGTTTTAATGTCAGTGGGTTGTATTATCATCAAAGTGGGTTGTAATGTCAGTGGGTTGTAATGTCAGTGGGTTGAAATATAATCAAAGTGGGTTGCAATGTCAGTGGGTTGTAATGTCAAAATGGGTTGTAATGTCAGTGGGTTGTAATGTGAAAGTGGGTTGTAATGTGAAAGTGGGTTGTAATGTCAGTGGGTTGTAATGTGAACGTGGGTTGTAATGTGAAAGTGGGTTGTAATGTCAGTGGGTTGTAATGTCAGTGGGTTGTAATGTCAAAGTGGGTTGTAATGTCAGTGGGTTGTAATGTCAGTGGGTTGTAATGTCAACGTGGGTTGTAATGTGAAAGTGGGTTGTAATGTGAAAGTGGGTTGTAATGTGAAAGTGGGTTGTAATGTCAGTGGGTTGTAATGTCAAAGTGGTTTGTAATGTCAAAGTGGGTTGTAATGTCAGTGGGTTGTAATGATAGAGTTCAGTGTGTGAAATCGGAGGGCCTGTTGTCCGGACCTCTGGCAGTTTCTATGGGGGTGCCACAGGGTTCAATCCTCGGGCCGACTCTTCTCTGTAATACATCAATGATGTTGATCTTGCTGCTGGTGATTCTCTGGTACACCTCTACGCAGACGACACCATTCTGTATACTTCTGGCCCCTCTTTGGACACTGTGTTAACTAACCTCCAGACGAGCTTCAATGCCATACAACTCTCCTTCCGTGGCCTCCAACTGCTCTTAAACGCAGGGAAAACTAAATGCATGCTTTTCAACTGATCTCTGCCCGTATCTGCTCTCCCGTTCAGCATCACTACTCTGGACGGCTCTGACTTAGAATACGTGGACAACTACAAATACCTAGGTGTCTGGTTAGACTGTAAACTCTCCTTCCAGACTCACATTAAGCAGCTCCAATCCAAAATTAAATCTATAATTAGCTTCCTATATCGCAACAAAGCATCCTTCACTCATGCTGCCAAACATACCCTCGTAAAACTGACCATCCTGCCGATCCTCAACTTCGGTGATGTCATCTATAAAATAGCCTCCAACACTCTACTCAACAAACTGGATGCAGTCCATCACAGTGCCATCCGTTTTGTCGCCAAAGCCCCATACACTACCCACCATTGCGACCTGTACGCTCTCGTTGGTTGGCCCTCGCTTCATACTCGTCACCAAACCCACTGGCTACAGGTTATCAACAAGTCTCTTCTAGGTAAAGCCCCGCCTTATCTCAGCTCGCTGGTCACCATAGCAGCACCCACTCGTAGCACGCGCTCCAGCAGGTATATCTCACTGGTCACTCCCCAAAGCCAATTCCTCCTTTGGTCGTCTTTCCTTCCAGTTCTCTGCTGCCAATGACTGGAAGGAACTGCAAAAATCTCTGAAGTTGGAGACTCATATCTCCCTCACTAGCTTTAATCACCAGCTGTCAGAGCAGCTCACAGATCACCATACAGTATTTATTTATTTATCTTGCTCCTTTGCACCCCAGTATCTCTACTTGCACATTCATCTTCTGCACATCTACCATTCCAGTCTTTCAATTGTTATATTGTAATTACTTCCCCACCATGGCCTATTTATTGCCCTATGTCCCTTATCTTAACCTCATTTGCACTCACTGTATATAGACTTTTTGTTTTCTTTTGTTCTACTGTATTATTGACTGTATGTTTTGTTTATTCCATGTGTAACTCTGTGTAGTTGTATGTGTCGAACTGCTTTGCTTTATCTTGGCCAGGTCTCAGTTGTAAATGAGAACTTGTTCTCGACTAGCCTACCTGGTTCAATAAAGGTCAAATAAAAACTAAATACATTAGCCGAGTTTATTATGCGTTTAAACTGTCATATAAATGACTTAATTATCTAGCAAATAAAAAGACCTCAATCCAGATTTGACGTCTGAGGACGCAAAAAAGTATGCCTTTTCCTTGACATTATCAGGACATGAAAGACATAATCACCGGTGCTACAATAACAGATTGGGGAAGACAAAATGTATCTCTGAGACGTTAGTTAGTTTGTATTTTAAATAGACCCCTACATTCTATATCCATTCATCTGATATGGGAAAAAATGGTATTGTCATTAAGTCTCATCAGAAATCCAGATGATAGCAAATCCTTTCTTATTTTTAACATGAAGATCAGGGGAGAGCGCGAACGCAGTCCCCCACTACCAGAAATTATGCAATCGAGATTTCCACATTTGAGAAATTCGCAGGGGTCAGCACAGCCGGAGTGCAATGGCTGAGCCTCGCCCTGGGTGAACCGCCTTCTTGATCACGGTGTCTCCCTTGCCAGGTAAGTATGAGTTGTACACGTTGGTAGAGGAGCACTCCTTCCAGGACAAAGGTGTTTGACTCACGGTTACCACTTCTACTACTGATAATACCACATCATATTGAACAAGGTTTAATGACATTTACGAATACAGTTGCGGACAAGGCGAAGAAAAAGCAATACATTTTGTTTTACTATATTATATCACGGTCCGAATTTTCTCCCATCATGCAACACGGTAGAAATTCTATATTTATTGCATTTTTTGTCTAAATGTCCGTCTGGTTACACACAAGTAGGCAATGTACCAAAATGCAGAAATCACATTCGTGCACACAGCCAACCGAAAGACACCACTTATTTCTGGTGTTTTGTAGCGTTCCAGACGTTGTAGGAATAGTTTCATCACGCTTGTTTTCTGGTCTCAGTAAAATATGATTCCACCATCGACCACAGGGTGGCATACGACCCACAGATACGGAGGAGAAACAGTGGCCTACTACTTCATCATCAAGAAGACACAGTAGTAGCTACTCGGGGTGTGCTGACATGCCAATACTCGTATTTGTAATTGAATCTGTAAATGTACAGTTGATAGTCAGGTAGGATGATTCTCGTGATCGGGGGAAAAAACCCAAATCATTTTAACATGTCTAAACATTCTCAAAGTGGGTTGTAATGTCAGTGGGTTGTAATGTCAGTGGGTTGTAATGTCAGTGGGTTGTAATGTCAGTGGGTTGTATGTCAAAGTGGGTTGTAATGTCAGTGGGTTGTAATGTCAGTGGGTTGTAATGTCAAAGTGGGTTGTAATGTCAAAGTGGGTTGTAATGTCAGTGGGTTGTAATGTCAAAGTGGGTTGTAATGTCTGTGGGTTGTAATGTCAGTGGGTTGTAATGTCAGTGGGTTGTAATGTCAGTGGGTTGTAATGTCAGTGGGTTGTAATGTCAAAGTGGGTTGTAATGCCAAAGTGGGTTGTAATGTCAGTGGGTTGTAATGTCAGTGGGTTGTAATGTCAGTGGGTTGTAATGTCAGTGGGTTGTAATATCATCAAAGTGGGTTGTAATGTCAGTGGGTTGTAATGTCAGTGGGTTGTAATATCAAAGTGGGTTGTAATGTCAACGTGGGTTGTAATGTCAACGTGGGTTGTATGTCAAAGTGGGTTGTAATGTCAAAGTGGGTTGTAATGTCAGTGGGTTGTAATGTCAGTGGGTTGTAATGTCAGTGGGTTGTAATGTCAGTGGGTTGTAATGCCAAAGTGGGTTGTAATGTCAGTGTGTTGTAATGTCAGTGGGTTGTAATGTCAGTGGGTTGTAATGTCAGTGGGTTGTAATGTCAGTGGGTTGTAATGTCAAAGTGGGTTGTAATGTCAAAGTGGGTTGTAATGTCAGTGGGTTGTAATGTCAAAGTGGGTTGTAATGTCAGTGGGTTGTAATGTCAGTGGGTTGTAATGTCAGTGGGTTGTAATGTCAGTGGGTTGTAATGTCAAAGTGGGTTGTAATGCCAAAGTGGGTTGTAATGTCAGTGGGTTGTAATGTCAGTGGGTTGTAATGTCAGTGGGTTGTAATATCATCAAAGTGGGTTGTAATGTCAGTGGGTTGTAATGTCAGTGGGTTGTACTATCAAAGTGGGTTGTAATGTCAAAGTGGGTTGTAATGTCAACGTGGGTTGTATGTCAAAGTGGGTTGTAATGTCAAAGTGGGTTGTAAGGCCAAAGTGGGTTGTAATGTCAGTGGGTTGTAATGTCAAAGTGAGTTGTAATGTCAGTGGGTTGTAATGTCAGTGGGTTGTAATGTCAGTGGGTTGTAATGTCAGTGGGTTGTAATGTCAGTGGGTTGTAATGTCAGTGGGTTGTAATGTCAGTGGGTTGTAATGTCAAAGTGGGTTGTAATGTCAAAGTGGGTTGTAATGTCAGTGGGTTGTAATGTCAAAGTGGGTTGTAATGTCAGTGGGTTGTAATGTCAGTGGGTTGTAATGTCAGTGGGTTGTAATGTCAGTGGGTTGTAATGTCAAAGTGGGTTGTAATGCCAAAGTGGGTTGTAATGTCAGTGGGTTGTAATGTCAGTGGGTTGTAATGTCAGTGGGTTGTAATATCATCAAAGTGGGTTGTAATGTCAGTGGGTTGTAATGTCAGTGGGTTGTACTATCAAAGTGGGTTGTAATGTCAAAGTGGGTTGTAATGTCAACGTGGGTTGTATGTCAAAGTGGGTTGTAATGTCAAAGTGGGTTGTAAGGCCAAAGTGGGTTGTAATGTCAGTGGGTTGTAATGTCAAAGTGAGTTGTAATGTCAGTGGGTTGTAATGTCAGTGGGTTGTAATGTCAGTGGGTTGTAATGTCAGTGGGTTGTAATGTCAGTGGGTTGTAATGTCAAAGTGGGTTGTAATGGTAGTGGGTTGTAATGTCAAAGTGGGTTGTAATGTCAGTGGGTTGTAATGTCAGTGGGTTGTAATGTCAGTGGGTTGTAATGTCAAAGTGGGTTGTAATGTCAGTGGGTTGTAATGTCAGAGGGTTGTAATGTCAAAGTGGGTTGTAATGTCAAAGTGGGTTGTAATGCCAAAGTGGGTTGTAATGTCAAAGTGGGTTGTAATGCCAAAGTGGGTTGTAATGTCAGTGGGTTGTAATGTCAGTGGGTTGTAATGCCAAAGTGGGTTGTAATGCCAAAGTGGGTTGTAATGTCAGTGGGTTGTAATGTCAGTGGGTTGTAATGTCAGTGGGTTGTAATATCATCAAAGTGGGTTGTAATGTCAGTGGGTTGTAATGTCAGTGGGTTGTAATATCAAAGTGGGTTGTAATGTCAGTGGGTTGTAATGTCAAAGTGGGTTGTATGTCAAAGTGGGTTGTAATGTCAAAGTGGGTTGTAATGTCAGTGGGTTGTATTTTCAGTGGGTTGTAATGTCAAAGTGGGTTGTAATGTCAGTGGGTTGTAATGTCAGTGGGTTGTAATTTCAAAGTGGGTTGTAATTTCAAAGTGGGTTGTAATGTCAGTGGGTTGTAATGTCAGTGGGTTGTAATGTCAGTTGGGAAAGTGGGTTGTAATGTGAAAGTGGGTTGTAATGTCAAAGTGGTTTGTAATGTCAAAGTGGTTTGTAATGTGAACGTGGGTTGTAATGTCAGTGGGTTGTAATGTCAAAGTGGGTTGTAATGTCAGTGGGTTGTAATGTCAAAATGGGTTGTAATGTCAGTGGGTTGTAATGTCAAAGTGGGTTGTAATGTGAAAGTGGGTTGTAATGTGAAAGTGGGTTGTAATGTCAGTGGGTTGTAATGTCAAAGTGGTTTGTAATGTGAAAGTGGGTTGTAATGTCAGTGGGTTGTAATGTCAGTGGGTTGTAATGTCAGTGGGTTGTAATGTCAAAGTGGGTTGTAATGTGAAAGTGGGTTGTAATGTGAAAGTGGGTTGTAATGTGTAAGTGGGTTGTAATGTCAGTGGGTTGTAATGTCAGTGGGTTGTAATGTCAGTGGGTTGTAATGTCAGTGGGTTGTAATGTCAGTGGGTTGTAATGTCAGTGGGTTGTAATGTCAAAGTGGGTTGTAATGTCAGTGGGTTGTAATGTCAGTGGGTTGTAATGTCAAAGTGGGTTGTAATGTCAAAGTGGGTTGTAATGTCAGTGGGTTGTAATGTCAAAGTGGGTTGTAATGTCAAAGTGGGTTGTAATGCCAAAGTGGGTTGTAATGTCAGTGGGTTGTAATGTCAGTGGGTTGTAATGTCAGTGGGTTGTAATGTCAGTGGGTTGTAATATCATCAAAGTGGGTTGTAATGTCAGTGGGTTGTAATGTCAGTGGGTTGTAATGCCAAAGTGGGTTGTAATGTCAGTGGGTTGTAATGTCAGTGGGTTGTAATGTCAGTGGGTTGTAATGTCAGTGGGTTGTAATGTCAAAGTGGGTTGTAATGTCAGTGGGTTGTAATGTCAGTGGGTTGTAATGTCAAAGTGGGTTGTAATGTCAAAGTGGGTTGTAATGTCAGTGGGTTGTAATGTCAAAGTGGGTTGTAATGTCAGTGGGTTGTAATGTCAGTGGGTTGTAATGTCAAAGTGGGTTGTAATGTCAAAGTGGGTTGTAATGTCAGTGGGTTGTAATGTCAGTGGGTTGTAATGTCAGTGGGTTGTAATGTCAAAGTGTGTTGTAATGTCAGTGGGTTGTAATGTCAGTGGGTTGTAATGTCAGTGGGTTGTAATGCCAGTGGGTTGTAATGCCAAAGTGGGTTGTAATGTCAGTGGGTTGTAATGTCAGTGGGTTGTAATGTCAGTGGGTTGTAATATCATCAAAGCGGGTTGTAATGTCAAAGTGGGTTGTAATGCCAAAGTGGGTTGTAATGTCAGTGGGTTGTAATGTCAGTGGGTTGTAATGTCAAAGTGGGTTGTAATGTCAGTGGGTTGTAATGTCAGTGGGTTGTAATGTCAGTGGGTTGTAATATCATCAAAGTGGGTTGTAATGTCAGTGGGTTGTAATATCAAAGTGGGTTGTAATGTCAAAGTGGGTTGTAATGTCAACGTGGGTTGTATGTCAAAGTGGGTTGTAATGTCAGTGGGTTGTATTGTCAGTGGGTTGTAATATCATCAAAGTGGGTTGTAATGTCAGTGGGTTGTAATGTCAGTGGGTTGTAATGTCTGTGGGTTGTATGTCAGTGGGTTGTAATGTCAGTGGGTTGTAATGTCAGTGGGTTGTAATGTCAGTGGGTTGTAATGTCAAAGTGGGTTGTAATGTCAGTGGGTTGTAATGTCAGTGGGTTGTAATGTCAAAGTGGGTTGTAATGTCAGTGGGTTGTAATGTCAGTGGGTTGTAATGTCAAAGTGGGTTGTAATGTCTGTGGGTTGTAATGTCAGTGGGTTGTAATGTCAGTGGGTTGTAATGTCAGTGGGTTGTAATGTCAGTGGGTTGTAATGTCAGTGGGTTGTAATGTCAAAGTGGGTTGTAATGTCAGTGGGTTGTAATGTCAGTGGGTTGTAATGTCAGTGGGTTGTAATGTCAGTGGGTTGTAATATCATCAAAGTGGGTTGTAATGTCAGTGGGTTGTAATGTCAACGTGGGTTGTATGTCAAAGTGGGTTGTAATGTCAAAGTGGGTTGTAATGTCAGTGGGTTGTAATGTCAGTGGGTTGTAATGTCAGTGGGTTGTAATGTCAGTGGGTTGTAATGTCAGTGGGTTGTAATGTCAAAGTGGGTTGTAATGTCAGTGTGTTGTAATGTCAGTGGGTTGTAATGTCAGTGGGTTGTAATGTCAGTGGGTTGTAATGTCAAAGTGGGTTGTAATGTCAAAGTGGGTTGTAATGTCAGTGGGTTGTAATGTCAAAGTGGGTTGTAATGTCAGTGGGTTGTAATGTCAGTGGGTTGTAATGTCAGTGGGTTGTAATGTCAGTGGGTTGTAATGTGAAAGTGGGTTGTAATGTGAAAGTGGGTTGTAATGTGAAGTGGGTTGTAATGTCAGTGGGTTGTAATGTCAAAGTGGTTTGTAATGTCAAAGTGGGTTGTAATGTCAGTGGGTTGTAATGTCAGTGGGTTGTAATGTCAGTGGGTTGTAATTTCAGTGGGTTGTAATGTCAAAGTGGGTTGTAATGTCAGTGGGTTGTAATGTCAAAGTGGGTTGTAATGTCAGTGGGTTGTAATGTCAGTGGGTTGTAATGTCAAAGTGGGTTGTAATGTCAGTGGGTTGTAATGTCAGTGGGTTGTAATGTCAGTGGGTTGTAATGTCAGTGGGTTGTAATGTCAAAGTGGGTTGTAATGTAGTGGGTTGTAATGTCAAAGTGGGTTGTAATGTCAGTGGGTTGTAATGTCAGTGGGTTGTAATGTCAGTGGGTTGTAATGTCAAAGTGGGTTGTAATGTCAGTGGGTTGTAATGTCAGAGGGTTGTAATGTCAGTGGGTTGTAATGTCAGTGGGTTGTAATGTCAGTGGGTTGTAATGTCAGTGGGTTGTAATGTCAGTGGGTTGTAATATCATCAAAGTGGGTTGTAATGTCAGTGGGTTGTAATGTCAGTGGGTTGTAATGTCAGTGGGTTGTAATGTCAGTGGGTTGTAATGTCAAAGTGGGTTGTAATGTAGTGGGTTGTAATGTCAAAGTGGGTTGTAATGTCAGTGGGTTGTAATGTCAGTGGGTTGTAATGTCAGTGGGTTGTAATGTCAAAGTGGGTTGTAATGTCAGTGGGTTGTAATGTCAGAGGGTTGTAATGTCAGTGGGTTGTAATGTCAGTGGGTTGTAATGTCAGTGGGTTGTAATGTCAGTGGGTTGTAATGTCAGTGGGTTGTAAATCATCAAAGTGGGTTGTAATGTCAGTGGGTTGTAATGTCAGTGGGTTGTAATGTCAGTGGGTTGTAATGTCAAAGTGGGTTGTAATGTCAGTGGGTTGTAATGTCAGTGGGTTGTAATGTCAAAGTGGGTTGTAATGTCAGTGGGTTGTAATGTCAGTGGGTTGTAATGTCAGTGTGTTGTAATGTCAGTGGGTTGTAATATCATCAAGGTGGGTTGTAATGTCAGTGGGTTGTAATATCATCAAAGTGGGTTGTAATGTCAGTGGGTTGTATTGTCAGTGGGTTGTAATGTCAGTGGGTTGTATGTCAGTGGGTTGTAATGTCAACGTGGGTTGTAATGTCAGTGGGTTTTAATGTCAGTGGGTTGTATTATCATCAAAGTGGGTTGTAATGTCAGTGGGTTGTAATGTCAGTGGGTTGAAATATAATCAAAGTGGGTTGCAATGTCAGTGGGTTGTAATGTCAAAATGGGTTGTAATGTCAGTGGGTTGTAATGTGAAAGTGGGTTGTAATGTGAAAGTGGGTTGTAATGTCAGTGGGTTGTAATGTGAACGTGGGTTGTAATGTGAAAGTGGGTTGTAATGTCAGTGGGTTGTAATGTCAGTGGGTTGTAATGTCAAAGTGGGTTGTAATGTCAGTGGGTTGTAATGTCAGTGGGTTGTAATGTCAACGTGGGTTGTAATGTGAAAGTGGGTTGTAATGTGAAAGTGGGTTGTAATGTGAAAGTGGGTTGTAATGTCAGTGGGTTGTAATGTCAAAGTGGTTTGTAATGTCAAAGTGGGTTGTAATGTCAGTGGGTTGTAATGATAGAGTTCAGTGTGTGAAATCGGAGGGCCTGTTGTCCGGACCTCTGGCAGTTTCTATGGGGGTGCCACAGGGTTCAATCCTCGGGCCGACTCTTCTCTGTAATACATCAATGATGTTGATCTTGCTGCTGGTGATTCTCTGGTACACCTCTACGCAGACGACACCATTCTGTATACTTCTGGCCCCTCTTTGGACACTGTGTTAACTAACCTCCAGACGAGCTTCAATGCCATACAACTCTCCTTCCGTGGCCTCCAACTGCTCTTAAACGCAGGGAAAACTAAATGCATGCTTTTCAACTGATCTCTGCCCGTATCTGCTCTCCCGTTCAGCATCACTACTCTGGACGGCTCTGACTTAGAATACGTGGACAACTACAAATACCTAGGTGTCTGGTTAGACTGTAAACTCTCCTTCCAGACTCACATTAAGCAGCTCCAATCCAAAATTAAATCCTATAATTAGCTTCCTATATCGCAACAAAGCATCCTTCACTCATGCTGCCAAACATACCCTCGTAAAAACTGACCATCCTGCCGATCCTCAACTTCGGTGATGTCATCTATAAAATAGCCTCCAACACTTCTACTCAACAAACTGGATGCAGTCCATCACAGTGCCATCCGTTTTGTCGCCAAAGCCCCATACACTACCCACCATTGCGACCTGTACGCTCTCGTTGGGTTGGCCCTCGCTTCATACTCGTCACCAAACCCACTGGCTACAGGTTATCAACAAGTCTCTTCTAGGTAAAGCCCCGCCTTATCTCAGCTCGCTGGTCACCATAGGCAGGCACCCACTCGTAGCACGCGCTCCAGCAGGTATATCTCACTGGTCACTCCCCAAAGGCCAATTCCTCTTTGGTCGTCTTCCTTCCAGTTCTCTGCTGCCCAATGACTGGAAGGAACTGCAAAAATCTCTGAAGTTGGAGACTCATTATCTCCCTCACTAGCTTTAATCACCAGCTGTCAGAGCAGCTCACAGATCACCATACAGTATTTATTTATTTATCTTGCTCCTTTTGCACCCCAGTATCTGCTACTTGCCACATTCATCTTCTGCACATCTACCATTCCAGTCTTTCAATTGTTATATTGTAATTACTTCCCCACCATGGCCTATTTATTGCCCTATGTCCCTTATCTTAACCTCATTTGCACTCACTGTATATAGACTTTTTGTTTTCTTTTGTTCTACTGTATTATTGACTGTATGTTTTGTTTATTCCATGTGTAACTCTGTGTAGTTGTATGTGTCGAACTGCTTTGCTTTATCTTGGCCAGGTCTCAGTTGTAAATGAGAACTTGTTCTCGACTAGCCTACCTGGTTCAATAAAGGTCAAATAAAACTAAATACATTAGCCGAGTTTATTATGCGTTTAAACTGTCATATAATGACTTAATTATCTAGCAAATAAAAAGACCTCAATCCAGATTTGACGTCTGAGGACGCAAAAAAGTATGCCTTTTCCTTGACATTATCAGGACATGAAAGACATAATCACCGGTGCTACAATAACAGATTGGGGGAAGACAAAATGTATCTCTGAGACGTTAGTTAGTTTGTATTTTAAATAGACCCCTACATTCTATATCCATTCATCTGATATGGGAAAAAATGGTATTGTCATTAAGTCTCATCAGAAATCCAGATGATAGGCAAATCCTTTCTTATTTTTAACATGAAGATCAGGGGAGAGCGCGAACGCAGTCCCCCACTACCAGAAATTATGCAATCGAGATTTCCACATTTGAGAAATTCGCAGGGGTCAGCACAGCGGAGTGCAATGGCTGAGCCTCGCCCTGGGTGAACCGCCTTCTTGATCACGGTGTCTCCCTTGCCAGGTAAGTATGAGTTGTACACGTTGGTAGAGGAGCACTCCTTCCAGGACAAAGGTGTTTGACTCACGGTTACCACTTCTACTACTGATAATACCACATCATATTGAACAAGGTTTAATGACATTTACGAATACAGTTGCGGACAAGGCGAAGAAAAAGCAATACATTTTGTTTTACTATATTATATCACGGTCCGAATTTTCTCCCATCATGCAACACGGTAGAAATTCTATATTTATTGCATTTTTTGTCTAAATGTCCGTCTGGTTACACACAAGTAGGCAATGTACCAAAATGCAGAAATCACATTCGTGCACACAGCCAACCGAAAGACACCACTTATTTCTGGTGTTTGTAGCGTTCCAGACGTTGTAGGAATAGTTTCATCACGCTTGTTTCTGGTCTCAGTAAAATATGATTCCACCATCGACCACAGGGTGGCATACGACCCACAGATACGGAGGAGAAACAGTGCCTACTACTTCATCATCAAGAAGACACAGTAGTAGCTACTCGGGGTGTGCTGACATGCCAATACTCGTATTTGTAATTGAATCTGTAAATGTACAGTTGATAGTCAGGTAGGATGATTCTCGTGATCGGGGGAAAAAACCCAAATCATTTTAACATGTCTAAACATTCTCAAAGTGGGGTTGTAATGTCAGTGGGTTGTAATGTCAGTGGGTTGTAATGTCAGTGGGTTGTAATGTCAGTGGGTTGGTAATGTCAAAGTGGGTTGTAATGTCAGTGGGTTGTAATGTCAGTGGGTTGTAATGTCAAAGTGGGTTGTAATGTCAAAGTGGGTTGTAATGTCAGTGGGTTGTAATGTCAAAGTGGGTTGTAATGTCTGTGGGTTGTAATGTCAGTGGGTTGTAATGTCAGTGGGTTGTAATGTCAGTGGGTTGTAATGTCAGTGGGTTGTAATGTCAAAAGTGGGTTGTAATGCCAAAGTGGGTTGTAATGTCAGTGGGTTGTAATGTCAGTGGGTTGTAATGTCAGTGGGTTGTAATGTCAGTGGTTGTAATATCATCAAAGTGGGTTGTAATGTCAGTGGGTTGTAATGTCAGTGGGTTGTAATATCAAAAGTGGGTTGTAATGTCAACGTGGGTTGTAAATGTCAACGTGGGTTGTATGTCAAAGTGGGTTGTAATGTCAAAGTGGGTTGTAATGTCAGTGGGTGTAATGTCAGTGGGTTGTAATGTCAGTGGTTGTAATGTCAGTGGTTGTAATGCCAAAGTGGGTTGTAATGTCAGTGTGTTGTAATGTCAGTGGGTTGTAATGTCAGTGGGTTGTAATGTCAGTGGGTTGTAATGTCAGTGGGTTGTAATGTCAAAGTGGGTTGTAATGTCAAAGTGGGTTGTAATGTCAGTGGTTGTAATGTCAAAGTGGGTTGTAATGTCGTGGTTGTAATGTCAGTGGGTTGTAATGTCAGTGGGTTGTAATGTCAGTGGGTTGTAATGTCAAAGTGGTTGTAATGTCAAAGTGGGTTGTAATGTCAAGTGGGTTGTAATGTCATGGGGGTTGTAATGTCAGTGGGTTGTAATATCATCAAAGTGGGTTGTAATGTCAGTGGGTTGTAATGTCAGTGGGTTGTACTATCAAAGTGGGTTGTAAGTCAAAGTGGGTTGTAATGTCAACGTGGGTTTGTATGTCAACGTGGGTTGTAATGTCAAAGTGGGTTGTAAGGCCAAAGTGGGTTGTAATGTCAGTGGGTTTGTCAATGTCCAAAGTGAGTTGTAATGTCAGTGGGTTGTAATGTCAGTGGGTTGTAATGTCAGTGGGTTGTAATGTCAGTGGGTTGTAATGTCCAAAGTGGGTTGTAATG
The DNA here is from genome assembly GCF_002021735.2 of Oncorhynchus kisutch. Taxonomy (NCBI): domain Eukaryota; kingdom Metazoa; phylum Chordata; class Actinopteri; order Salmoniformes; family Salmonidae; genus Oncorhynchus; species Oncorhynchus kisutch. The sequence continues at coordinate 193,483 of NW_022265964.1, read as the reverse complement.
GTAAGTGGGGTTGTAATGTCAAAGTGGGTTGTAATTCAGTGGTTGTAATGTCAGTGGGTTGGTAATGTCAAAGTGGGTTGTAATGTCAGTGGGTTGTAATGTCAGAGGGTTGTAATGTCAAAGTGGGTTGTAATGTCAAAGTGGGTTGTAATGCCAAAGTGGGTTGTAATGTCAAAGTGGGTTGTAATGCCAAAGTGGGTTGTAATGTCAGTGGGTTGTAATGTCAGTGGGTTGTAATGCCAAAGTGGGTTGTAATGCCAAAGTGGGTTGTAATGTCAGTGGGTTGTAATGTCAGTGGGTTGTAATGTCAGTGGGTTGTAATATCATCAAAGTGGGTTGTAATGTCAGTGGGTTGTAATGTCAGTGGGTTGTAATATCAAAGTGGGTTGTAATGTCAGTGGGTTGTAATGTCAAAGTGGGTTGTATGTCAAAGTGGGTTGTAATGTCAAAGTGGGTTGTAATGTCAGTGGGTTGTATTTTCAGTGGGTTGTAATGTCAAAGTGGGTTGTAATGTCAGTGGGTTGTAATGTCAGTGGGTTGTAATTTCAAAGTGGGTTGTAATTTCAAAGTGGGGTTGTAATGTCAGTGGGTTGTAATGTCAGTGGGTTGTAATGTCAGTTGGGAAAGTGGGTTGTAATGTGAAAGTGGGTTGTAATGTCAAAGTGGTTTGTAATGTCAAAGTGGTTTGTAATGTGAACGTGGGTTGTAATGTCAGTGGGTTGTAATGTCAAAGTGGGTTGTAATGTCAGTGGGTTGTAATGTCAAAATGGGTTGTAATGTCAGTGGGTTGTAATGTCAAAGTGGGTTGTAATGTGAAAGTGGGTTGTAATGTGAAAGTGGGTTGTAATGTCAGTGGGTTGTAATGTCAAAGTGGTTTGTAATGTGAAAGTGGGTTGTAATGTCAGTGGGTTGTAATGTCAGTGGGTTGTAATGTCAGTGGGTTGTAATGTCAAAGTGGGTTGTAATGTGAAAGTGGGTTGTAATGTGAAAGTGGGTTGTAATGTGTAAGTGGGGTTGTAATGTCAGTGGGTTGTAATGTCAGGGGTTTGTAATGTCAGTGGGTTGTAATGTCAGTGGGTTGTAATGTCAGTGGTTGTATGTCAGTGGGTTGTAATGTCAAAGTGGGTTGTAATGTCAGTGGGTTGTAATGTCAGTGGGTTGTAATGTCAAAGTGGGTTGTAATGTCAAAGTGGGTTGTAATGTCAGTGGGTTGTAATGTCAAAGTGGGTTGTAATGTCTGTGGGTTGTAATGTCAGTGGGTTGTAATGTCAGTGGGTTGTAATGTCAGTGGGTTGTAATGTCAAAGTGGGTTGTAATGCCAAAGTGGGTTGTAATGTCAGTGGGTTGTAATGTCAGTGGGTTGTAATGTCAGTGGGTTGTAATGTCAGTGGGTTGTAATATCATCAAAGTGGGTTGTAATGTCAGTGGGTTGTAATGTCAGTGGGTTGTAATGCCAAAGTGGGTTGTAATGTCAGTGGGTTGTAATGTCAGTGGGTTGTAATGTCAGTGGGGTGTAATGTCAGTGGGTTGTAATGTCAAAGTGGGTTGTAAATGTCAGTGGTTGTAATGTCAGTGGGTTGTAATGTCAAAGTGGGTTGTAATGTCAAAGTGGGTTGTAATGTCAGTGGGTTGTAATGTCAAAAGTGGGTTGGTAATGTCAGTGGGTTGTAATGTCAGTGGGTTGTAATGTCAGTGGGTTGTAATGTCAAAGTGGGTTGTAATGTCAGTGGGTTGTAATGTCAGTGGGTTGTAATGTCAAAGTGTGTTGTAATGTCAGTGGGTTGTAATGTCAGTGGGTTGTAATGTCAGTGGGTTGTAATGCCAGTGGGTTGTAATGCCAAAGTGGGTTGTAATGTCAGTGGGTTGTAATGTCAGTGGGTTGTAATGTCAGTGGGTTGTAATATCATCAAAGCGGGTTGTAATGTCAAAGTGGGTTGTAATGCCAAAGTGGGTTGTAATGTCAGTGGGTTGTAATGTCAGTGGGTTGTAATGTCAAAGTGGGTTGTAATGTCAGTGGGTTTGTAATGTCAGTGGGTTGTAATGTCAGTGGGTTGTAATATCATCAAAGTGGTTGTAATGTCAGTGGGTTGTAATATCAAAGTGGGTTGTAATGTCAAAGTGGGTTGTAATGTCAACGTGGGTTGTATGTCAAAGTGGGTTGTAATGTCAGTGGGTTGTATTGTCAGTGGGTTGTAATATCATCAAAGTGGGTTGTAATGTCAGTGGGTTGTATTGTCAGTGGGTTGTAATGTCTGTGGGTTGTATGTCAGTGGGTTGTAATGTCAGTGGGTTGTAATGTCAGTGGGTTGTAATGTCAGTGGGTTGTAATGTCAAAGTGGGTTGTAATGTCAGTGGGTTGTAATGTCAGTGGGTTGTAATGTCAAAGTGGGGTTGTAATGTCAGTGGGTTGTAATGTCAGTGGGTTTGTAATGTCAAAGTGGGTTGTAATGTCTGTGGGTTGTAATGTCAGTGGGTTGTAATGTCAGTGGGTTGTAATGTCAGTGGGTTGTAATGTCAGTGGGTTGTAATGTCAGTGGGCTTGTAATGTCAAAGTGGGTTGTAATGTCAGTGGGTTGTAATGTCAGTGGGTTGTAATGTCAGTGGGTTGTAATGTCAGTGGGTTGTAATATCATCAAAGTGGGTTGTAATGTCAGTGGGGTTGTAATGTCAGTGGGTTGTATATCAAAGTGGGTTGTAATGTCAAAGTGGGTTGTAATGTCAACGTGGGTTGTATGTCAAAGTGGGTTGTAATGTCAAAGTGGGTTGTAATGTCAGTGGGTTGTAATGTCAGTGGGTTGTAAATGTCAGTGGGGTTTAATGTCAGTGGGTTGTAATGTCAGTGGGTTGTAATGCCAAAGTGGGTTGTAATGTCAGTGTGTTGTAATGTCAGTGGGTTGTAATGTCAGTGGGTTTGTAATGTCAGTGGGTTGTAATGTCAAAGTGGGTTGTAATGTCAAAGTGGGTTGTAATGTCAGTGGGGTTGTAATGTCAAAGTGGGTTGTAATGTCAGTGGGTTGTAATGTCAGTGGGTTGTAATGTCAGTGGGTTGTAATGTCAAAGTGGGTTGTAATGCAAAGTGGGTTGTAGTGTCAGTGGGTTGTAATGTCAGTGGGTTGTAATGTCAGTGGGTTGTAATATCATCAAAGTGGGTTGTAATGTCAGTGGGTTGTAATGTCAGTGGGTTGTACTATCAAAGTGGGTTGTAATGTCAAAGTGGGTTGTATGTCAAAGTGGGTTGTAATGTCAAAGTGGGTTGTAAGGCCAAAGTGGGTTGTAATGTCAGTGGGTTGTAATGTCAAAGTGAGTTGTAATGTCAGTGGGTTGTAATGTCAGTGGGTTGTAATGTCAGTGGGTTGTAATGTCAGTGGGTTGTAATGTCAGTGGGTTGTAATGTCAAAGTGGGTTGTAATGTCAGTGGGTTGTAATGTCAGTGGGTTGTAATGTCAGTGGGTTGTAATGTCAAAGTGGGTTGTAATGTCAGTGGGTTGTAATGTCAGAGGGTTGTAATGTCAAAGTGGGTTGTAATGTCAAAGTGGGTTGTAATGCCAAAGTGGGTTGTAATGTCAAAGTGGGTTGTAATGCCAAAGTGGGTTGTAATGTCAGTGGGTTGTAATGTCAGTGGGTTGTAATGCAAAGTGGGTTGTAATGCCAAAGTGGGTTGTAATGTCAGTGGGTTGTAATGTCAGTGGGTTGTAATGTCAGTGGGGTTGTAATATCATCAAAGTGGGTTGTAATGTCAGTGGGTTGTAATGTCAGTGGGTTGTAATATCAAAGTGGGTTGTAATGTCAGTGGGTTGTAATGTCAAAGTGGGTTGTATGTCAAAGTGGGTTGTAATGTCAAAGTGGGTTGTAATGTCAGTGGGTTGTATTTTCAGTGGGTTGTAATGTCAAAGTGGGTTGTAATGTCAGTGGTTTGTAATGTCAGTGGGTTGTAATTTCAAAGTGGGTTGTAATTTCAAAGTGGGTTGTAATTTCAAAGTGGGTTGTAATGTCAGTGGGTTGTAATGTCAGTGGGTTGTAATGTCAGTGGGGAAAGTGGGTTGTAATGTGAAAGTGGGTTGTAATGTCAAAGTGGTTTGTAATGTCAAAGTGGTTTGTAATGTGAACGTGGGTTGTAATGTCAGTGGGTTGTAATGTCAAAGTGGGTTGTAATGTCAGTGGGTTGTAATGTCAAAATGGGTTGTAATGTCAGTGGTTGTAATGTCAAAGTGGGTTGTAATGTGAAAGTGGGTTGTAATGTGAAAGTGGGGTTGTAATGTCAGTGGGTTGTAATGTCAAAGTGGTTTGTAATGTGAAGTGGGTTGTAATGTCAGTGGGTTGTAATGTCAGTGGGTTGTAATGTCAGTGGGTTGTATTGTCAGTGGGTTGTAATATCATCAAAGTGGGTTGTAATGTCAGTGGGTTGTATTGTGTAAGTGGGTTGTAATGTCAGTGGGTTGTAATGTCAGTGGGTTGTAATGTCAGTGGGTTGTAATGTCAGTGGGTTGTAATGTCAGTGGGTTGTAATGTCAAAGTGGGTTGTAATGTCAGTGGGTTGTAATGTCAAAGTGGGTTGTAATGTCAAAGTGGGTTGTAATGTCAGTGGGTTGTAATGTCAAAGTGGGTTGTAATGTCTGTGGGTTGTAATGTCAGTGGGTTGTAATGTCCAGTGGGTTGTATGTCAGTGGGTTAATGTCCAGTGGGGGTTTGTAATGTCAGTGGGTTGTAATGTCAAAGTGGGTTGTAATGCCAAAGTGGGTTGTAATGTCAGTGGGTTGTAATGTCAGTGGGTTGTAATGTCAGTGGGTTGTAATGTCAGTGGGTTGTAATATCATCAAAGTGGGTTGTAATGTCAGTGGGTTGTAATGTCAGTGGGTTTGTAATGCCAAAGTGGGTTGTAATGTCAGTGGGTTGTAATGTCAGTGGGTTGTAATGTCAGTGGTTGTAATGTCAGTGGGTTGTAATGTCAGTGGGGTTGTAATGTCAAGTGGGTTGTATGTCCGGGGTTGTAATGTCAAAGTGGGTTTGTAATGTCGTGGGTTTGTAATGTCAAAGTGGGTTGTAGTCAGTGGGTTGTAATGTCAGTGGGTTGTAATGTCAAAGTGGGTTGTAATGTCAGTGGGTTGTAATGTCAGTGGGTTGTAATGTCAAAGTGGGTTGTAATGTCAAAGTGGGTTGTAATGTCAGTGGGTTGTATGTCAAAGTGGGTTGTAATGTCAGTGGGTTGTAATGTCAGTGGGTTGTAATGTCAGTGGGTTGTATGTCAGTGGTTGTAATGTCAAAGTGGGTTGTAATGCCAAGTGGGTTGTAATGTCAGTGGGTTGTAATGTCAGTGGGTTTGGTAATATCATCAAAGTGGGTTGTAATGTCAGTGGGTTGTAATGTCAGTGGGTTGTACTATCAAAGTGGGTTGTAATGTCAAAGTGGGTTTGTAATGTCAAACGTGGGTTGTATGTCAAAGTGGGTTGTAATGTCAAAGTGGGTTGTAAGGCCAAAGTGGGTTGTAATGTCAGTGGGTTGTAATGTCAAGTGAGTTGTCATGTCATGGGTTGTAATGTCAGTGGGTTGTAATGTCAGTGGGTTGTAATGTCAGTGGGTTGTAATGTCAGTGGGTTGTAATGTCAAAGTGGGTTGTAATGGTAGTGGGTTGTAATGTCAAAGTGGGTTGTAATGTCAGTGGGTTGTAATGTCAGTGGGTTGTAATGTCAGTGGGTTGTAATGTCAAAGTGGGTTGTAATGTCAGTGGGTTGTAAATGTCAGAGGGTTGTTAATGTCAAAGTGGGTTGTAATGTCAAAGTGGGTTGTAATGCCAAAGTGGGTTTGTAATGTCAAAGTGGGTTGTAATGCCAAAGTGGGTTGTAATGTCAGTGGGTTGTAATGTCAGTGGGTTGTAATGCCAAAGTGGGTTGTAATGCCAAAGTGGGTTGTAATGTCAGTGGGTTGTAATGTCATGGGTTGGTAATGTCAGTGGTTGTAATATCATCAAAGTGGGTTGTAATGTCAGTGGGTTGTAATGTCAGTGGGTTGTAATATCAAAGTGGGTTGTAATGTCAGTGGGTTGTAATGTCAAAGTGGGTTGTATGTCAAAGTGGGTTGTAATGTCAAGTGGGTTGTAATGTCAGTGGGTTGTATTTTCAGTGGGTTGTAATGTCAAAGTGGGTTGTAATGGTCAGTGGGTTGTAATGTCAGTGGGTTGTAATTTCAAAGTGGGGTTGTAATTTCAAAGTGGTTTGTAATGTCAGTGGGTTGTAATGTCAGTGGGTGTAATGTCAGTTTGGGAAAGTGGGTTGTAATGTGAAAGTGGGTTGTAATGTCAAAGTGGTTTGTAATGTCAAAGTGGTTTGTATGTGAACGTGGGTTGTAAGTCAGTGGGTTTGTAATGTCAAGTGGGTTGTAATGTCAGTGGGTTGTAATGTCAAAATGGGTTGTAATGTCAGTGGGTTGTAATGTCCAAGTGGGTTGTAATGTGAAAGTGGGTTGTAATGTGAAAGTGGGTTGTAATGTCAGTGGTTGTAATGTCAAAGTGGTTTGTAATGTGAAAGTGGGTTGTATGTCAGTGGTTGTAATGTCCGTGGGTTGTAATGTCAGTGGGGTTGTAATGTCAAAGTGGGGTTGTAATGTGAAAGTGGGTTGTAATGTGAAAGTGGGTTGTAATGTGTAAGTGGTTGTAATGTCAGTGGGTTGTAATGTTCAGTGGGTTGTCAATGTCAGTGGGTTGTAAATGTCAGTGGGTTGTAATGTCAGTGGGTTGTAATGTCAGTGGGTTGTAATGTCAAAGTGGGTTGTAATGTCAGTGGGTTGTAATGTCAGTGGGTTGTAATGTCAAAGTGGGTTGTAATGTCAAAGTGGGTTGTAATGTCAGTGGGTTTGTAATGTCAAAGTGGGTTGTAATGTCAAAGTGGGTTGTAATGCCCAAAGTGGGTTGTAATGTCAGTGGGTTGTAATGTCAGTGGGTTGTAATGTCAGTGGGTTGTAATGTCAGTGGGTTGTAATATCATCAAAGTGGGCTTGTAATGTCAGTGGGTTGTAATGTCAGTGGGTTGTAAATGCCCAAAGTGGGTTGTAATGTCAGTGGGTTTGTAATGTCAGTGGGTTGTAATGTCAGTGGGTTGTAATGTCAGTGGGTTGTAATGTCAAAGTGGGTTGTAATGTCAGTGGGTTGTAATGTCAGTGGGTTGTAATGTCAAAGTGGGTTGTAATGTCAAAGTGGGTTGTAATGTCAGTGGGTTGTAATGTCAAAGTGGGTTGTAATGTCAGTGGGTTGTAATGTCAGTGGGTTGTAATGTCAAAGTGGGTTGTAATGCCAAAGTGGGTTGTAATGTCAGTGGGTTGTAATGTCAGTGGGTTGTAATGTCAGTGGGTTGTAATGTCAAAGTGTGTTGTAATGTCAGTGGGTTGTAATGTCAGTGGGTTGTAATGTCAGTGGGTTGTAATGCCAGTGGGTTGTAATGTCAAAGTGGGTTGTAATGTCAGTGGGTTGTAATGTCAGTGGGTTGTAATGTCAGTGGGTTGTAATATCATCAAAGTGGGTTGTAATGTCAAAGTGGGTTGTAATGCCAAAGTGGGTTGTAATGTCAGTGGGTTGTAATGTCAGTGGGTTGTAATGTCAAAGTGGGTTGTAATGTCAGTGGGTTGTAATGTCAGTGGGTTGTAATGTCAGTGGGTTGTAATATCATCAAAGTGGGTTGTAATGTCAGTGGGTTGTAATATCAAAGTGGGTTGTAATGTCAAAGTGGGTTGTAATGTCAAGTGGGTTGTATGTCAAAGTGGGTTGTAATGTCAGTGGGTTGTATTGTCAGTGGGTTGTAATATCATCAAAGTGGGTTGTAATGTCAGTGGGTTGTATTGTCAGTGGGTTGTAATGTCTGTGGGTTGTATGTCAGTGGGTTGTAATGTCAGTGGGTTGTAATGTCAGTGGGTTGTAATGTCAGTGGGTTGTAATGTCAAAGTGGGTTGTAATGTCAGTGGGTTGTAATGTCAGTGGGTTGTAATGTCAAAGTGGGTTGTAATGTCAGTGGGTTGTAATGTCAGTGGGTTGTAATGTCAAAGTGGGTTGTAATGTCTGTGGGTTGTAATGTCAGTGGGTTGTAATGTCAGTGGGTTGTAATGTCCGTGGGTTGTAATGTCAGTGGGTTGTAATGTCAGTGGGTTGTAATGTCAAAGTGGGTTGTAATGTCAGTGGGTTGTAATGTCAGTGGGTTGTAATGTCAGTGGGTTGTAATGTCAGTGGGTTGTAATATCATCAAAGTGGGTTGTAATGTCAGTGGGTTGTAATGTCAGTGGGTTGTAATATCAAAGTGGGTTGTAATGTCAAAGTGGGTTGTAATGTCAAAGTGGGTTGTAATGTCAAAGTGGGTTGTAATGTCAAAGTGGGTTGTAATGTCAGTGGGTTGTAATGTCAGTGGGTTGTAATGTCAGTGGGTTGTAATGTCAGTGGGTTGTAATGTCAGTGGGTTGTAATGTCAAAGTGGGTTGTAATGTCAAAGTGGGTTGTAATGTCAGTGGGTTGTAATGTCAGTGGGTTGTAATGTCAGTGGGTTGTAATGTCAGTGGGTTGTAATGTCAAAGTGGGTTGTAATGTCAAAGTGGGTTGTAATGTCAGTGGGTTGTAATGTCAAAGTGGGTTGTAATGTCAGTGGGTTGTAATGTCAGTGGGTTGTAATGTCAGTGGGTTGTAATGTCAGTGGGTTGTAATGTCAAAGTGGGTTGTAATGCCAAAGTGGGTTGTAATGTCAGTGGGTTGTAATGTCAGTGGGTTGTAATGTCAGTGGGTTGTAATGTCAAAGTGGGTTGTAATGTCAGTGGGTTGTAATGTCAGTGGGTTGTACTGTCAAAGTGGGTTGTAATGTCAAAGTGGGTTGTAATGTCAAAGTGGGTTGTAATGTCAAAGTGGGTTGTAATGTCAAAGTGGGTTGTAATGTCAGTGGGTTGTAATGTCAAAGTGGGTTGTAATGTCAGTGGGTTGTAATGTCAGTGGGTTGTAATGTCAGTGGGTTGTAATGTCAGTGGGTTGTAATGTCAGTGGGTTGTAATGTCAGTGGGTTGTAATGTCAAAGTGGGTTGTAATGTAGTGGGTTGTAATGTCAAAGTGGGTTGTAATGTCAGTGGGTTGTAATGTCAGTGGGTTGTAATGTCAGTGGGTTGTAATGTCAAAGTGGGTTGTAATGTCAGTGGGTTGTAATGTCAGTGGGTTGTAATGTCAAAGTGGGTTGTAATGTCAAAGTGGGTTGTAATGTCAAAGTGGGTTGTAATGTCAAAGTGGGTTGTAATGCCAAAGTGGGTTGTAATGTCAGTGGGTTGTAATGTCAGTGGGTTGTAATGTCAAAGTGGGTTGTAATGTCAGTGGGTTGTAATGTCAGTGGGTTGTAATGTCAGTGGGTTGTAATGTCAGTGGGTTGTAATGTCAAAGTGGGTTGTAATGTCAGTGGGTTGTAATGTCAGTGGGTTGTAATGTCAAAGTGGGTTGTAATGTCAGTGGGTTGTAATGTCAAAGTGGGTTGTATGTCAAAGTGGGTTGTAATGTCAAAGTGGGTTGTAATGTCAGTGGGTTGTAATGTCAGTGGGTTGTAATGTCAAAGTGGGTTGTAATGTCAGTGGTTTGTAATGTCAGTGGGTTGTAATGTCAAAGTGGGTTGTAATTTCAAAGTGGGTTGTAATTCAAAGTGGGTTGTAATGTCAGTGGGTTGTAATGTCAGTGGGTTGTAATGTCAGTGGGGAAAGTGGGTTGTAATGTGAAAGTGGGTTGTAATGTCAAAGTGGTTTGTAATGTCAAAGTGGTTTGTAATGTGAAGTGGGTTGTAATGTCAGTGGGTTGTAATGTCAAAGTGGGTTGTAATGTCAGTGGGTTGTAATGTCAAATGGGTTGTAATGTCAGTGGGTTGTAATGTCAGTGGGTTGTATATGTCAAAGTGGGTTGTAATGTCAGTGGGTTGTAATGTCAGTGGGTTGTAATGTCAAAGTGGTTTGTAATGTGAAAGTGGGTTGTAATGTCAGTGGGTTGTAATGTCAGTGGGTTGTAATGTCAGTGGGTTGTAATGTCAAAGTGGGTTGTAATGTCAGTGGGTTGTATTGTCAGTGGGTTGTAATGTAAGTGGGTTGTAATGTCAGTGGGTTGTAATGTCAGTGGGTTGTAATGTCAGTGGGTTGTAATGTCAGTGGGTTGTAATGTCAAAGTGGGTTGTAATGTCAGTGGGTTGTAATGTCAGTGGGTTGTAATGTCAAAGTGGGTTGTAATGTCAAAGTGGGTTGTAATGTCAGTGGGTTGTAATGTCAAAGTGGGTTGTAATGTCTGTGGGTTGTAATGTCAGTGGGTTGTAATGTCAGTGGGTTGTAATGTCAGTGGGTTGTAATGTCAGTGGGTTGTAATGTCAAAGTGGGTTGTAATGTCAAAGTGGGTTGTAATGTCAGTGGGTTGTAATGTCAGTGGGTTGTAATGTCAGTGGGTTGTAATGTCAGTGGGTTGTAATATCATCAAAGTGGGTTGTAATGTCAGTGGGTTGTAATGTCAGTGGGTTGTAATATCAAAGTGGGTTGTAATGTCAAAGTGGGTTGTAATGTCAGTGGGTTGTAATGTCAAAGTGGGTTGTAATGTCAAAGTGGGTTGTAATGTCAAAGTGGGTTGTAATGTCAGTGGGTTGTAATGTCAGTGGGTTGTAATGTCAGTGGGTTGTAATGTCAGTGGGTTGTAATGTCAAAGTGGGTTGTAATGTCAGTGGGTTGTAATGTCAGTGGGTTGTAATGTCAGTGGGTTGTAATGTCAGTGGGTTGTAATGTCAAAGTGGGTTGTAATGTCAAAGTGGGTTGTAATGTCAGTGGGTTGTAATGTCAAAGTGGGTTGTAATGTCAGTGGGTTGTAATGTCAGTGGGTTGTAATGTCAGTGGGTTGTAATGTCAGTGGGTTGTAATGTCAAAGTGGGTTGTAATGCCAAAGTGGGTTGTAATGTCAGTGGGTTGTAATGTCAGTGGGTTGTAATGTCAGTGGGTTGTAATATCATCAAAGTGGGTTGTAATGTCAGTGGGTTGTAATGTCAGTGGGTTGTACTATCAAAGTGGGTTGTAATGTCAAAGTGGGTTGTATGTCAAAGTGGGTTGTAATGTCAAGTGGGTTGTAATGTCAAAGTGGGTTGTAATGTCAGTGGGTTGTAATGTCAAAGTGGGTTGTAATGTCAGTGGGTTGTAATGTCAGTGGGTTGTAATGTCAGTGGGTTGTAATGTCAGTGGGTTGTAATGTCAGTGGGTTGTAATGTCAAAGTGGGTTGTAATGTAGTGGGTTGTAATGTCAAAGTGGGTTGTAATGTCAGTGGGTTGTAATGTCAGTGGGTTGTAATGTCAGTGGGTTGTAATGTCAAAGTGGGTTGTAATGTCAGTGGGTTGTAATGTCAGAGGGTTGTAATGTCAAAGTGGGTTGTAATGTCAAAGTGGGTTGTAATGCCAAAGTGGGTTGTAATGTCAAAGTGGGTTGTAATGCCAAAGTGGGTTGTAATGTCAGTGGGTTGTAATGTCAGTGGGTTGTAATGCCAAAGTGGGTTGTAATGCCAAAGTGGGTTGTAATGTCAGTGGGTTGTAATGTCAGTGGGTTGTAATGTCAGTGGGTTGTAATATCATCAAAGTGGGTTGTAATGTCAGTGGGTTGTAATGTCAGTGGGTTGTAATATCAAAGTGGGTTGTAATGTCAGTGGGTTGTAATGTCAAAGTGGGTTGTATGTCAAAGTGGGTTGTAATGTCAAAGTGGGTTGTAATGTCAGTGGGTTGTATTTCAGTGGGTTGTAATGTCAAAGTGGGTTGTAATGTCAGTGGTTTGTAATGTCAGTGGGTTGTAATTTCAAAGTGGGTTGTAATTTCAAAGTGGGTTGTAATTTCAAAGTGGGTTGTAATGTCAGTGGGTTGTAATGTCAGTGGGTTGTAATGTCAGTGGGGAAAGTGGGTTGTAATGTGAAAGTGGGTTGTAATGTCAAAGTGGTTGTGTAATGTCAAAGTGGTTTGTAATGTGAACGTGGGTTGTAATGTCAGTGGGTTGTAATGTCAAAGTGGGTTGTAATGTCAGTGGGTTGTAATGTCAAAATGGGTTGTAATGTCAGTGGGTTGTAATGTCAAAGTGGGTTGTAATGTGAAAGTGGGTTGTAATGTGAAAGTGGGTTGTAATGTCAGTGGGTTGTAATGTCAAAGTGGTTTGTAATGTGAAAGTGGGTTGTAATGTCAGTGGGTTGTAATGTCAGTGGGTTGTAATGTCAGTGGGTTGTAATGTCAAAGTGGGTTGTAATGTGAAAGTGGGTTGTAATGTGAAAGTGGGTTGTAATGTGTAAGTGGGTTGTAATGTCAGTGGGTTGTAATGTCAGTGGGTTGTAATGTCAGTGGGTTGTAATGTCAGTGGGTTGTAATGTCAAAGTGGGTTGTAATGTCAGTGGGTTGTAATGTCAGTGGGTTGTAATGTCAAAGTGGGTTGTAATGTCAAAGTGGGTTGTAATGTCAGTGGGTTGTAATGTCAAAGTGGGTTGTAATGTCTGTGGGTTGTAATGTCAGTGGGTTGTAATGTCAGTGGGTTGTAATGTCAGTGGGTTGTAATGTCAGTGGGTTGTAATGTCAAAGTGGGTTGTAATGCCAAAGTGGGTTGTAATGTCAGTGGGTTGTAATGTCAGTGGGTTGTAATGTCAGTGGGTTGTAATGTCAGTGGGTTGTAATCATCAAAGTGGGTTGTAATGTCAGTGGGTTGTAATGTCAGTGGGTTGTAATGCCAAAGTGGGTTGTAATGTCAGTGGGTTGTAATGTCAGTGGGTTGTAATGTCAGTGGGTTGTAATGTCAGTGGGTTGTAATGTCAAAGTGGGTTGTAATGTCAGTGGGTTGTAATGTCAGTGGGTTGTAATGTCAAAGTGGGTTGTAATGTCAGTGGGTTGTAATGTCAAAGTGGGTTGTAATGTCAGTGGGTTGTAATGTCAGTGGGTTGTAATGTCAGTGGGTTGTAATGTCAGTGGGTTGTAATGTCAAAGTGGGTTGTAATGTCAAAGTGGGTTGTAATGTCAGTGGGTTGTAATGTCAGTGGGTTGTAATGTCAGTGGGTTGTAATGTCAGTGGGTTGTAATGTCAGTGGGTTGTAATATCATCAAAGTGGGTTGTAATGTCAGTGGGTTGTAATGTCAGTGGGTTGTACTATCAAAGTGGGTTGTAATGTCAAAGTGGGTTGTAATGTCAACGTGGGTTGTATGTCAAAGTGGGTTGTAATGTCAAAGTGGGTTGTAAGGCCAAAGTGGGTTGTAATGTCAGTGGGTTGTAATGTCAAAGTGGGTTGTAATGTCAGTGGGTTGTAATGTCAGTGGGTTGTAATGTCAGTGGGTTGTAATGTCAGTGGGTTGTAATGTCAAAGTGGGTTGTAATGTCAGTGGGTTGTAATGTCAAAGTGGGTTGTAATGTCAGTGGGTTGTAATGTCAGTGGGTTGTAATGTCAGTGGGTTGTAATGTCAAAGTGGGTTGTAATGTCAGTGGGTTGTAATGTCAGTGGGTTGTAATATCATCAAAGCGGGTTGTAATGTCAAAGTGGGTTGTAATGCCAAAGTGGGTTGTAATGTCAGTGGGTTGTAATGTCAGTGGGTTGTAATGTCAAAGTGGGTTGTAATGTCAGTGGGTTGTAATGTCAGTGGGTTGTAATGTCAGTGGGTTGTAATATCATCAAAGTGGGTTGTAATGTCAGTGGGTTGTAATATCAAAGTGGGTTGTAATGTCAAAGTGGGTTGTAATGTCAACGTGGGTTGTATGTCAAAGTGGGTTGTAATGTCAGTGGGTTGTATTGTCAGTGGGTTGTAATATCATCAAAGTGGGTTGTAATGTCAGTGGGTTGTATTGTGAGTGGGTTGTAATGTCTGTGGGATGTATGTCAGTGGGTTGTAATGTCAGTGGGTTGTAATGTCAGTGGGTTGTAATGTCAGTGGGTTGTAATGTCAAAGTGGGTTGTAATGTCAGTGGGTTGTAATGTCAGTGGGTTGTAATGTCAAAGTGGGTTGTAATGTCAGTGGGTTGTAATGTCAGTGGGTTGTAATGTCAAAGTGGGTTGTAATGTCTGTGGGTTGTAATGTCAGTGGGTTGTAATGTCAGTGGGTTGTAATGTCAGTGGGTTGTAATGTCAGTGGGTTGTAATGTCAGTGGGTTGTAATGTCAAAGTGGGTTGTAATGCCAAAGTGGGTTGTAATGTCAGTGGGTTGTAATGTCAGTGGGTTGTAATGTCAGTGGGTTGTAATGTCAGTGGGTTGTAATATCATCAAAGTGGGTTGTAATGTCAGTGGGTTGTAATGTCAGTGGGTTGTAATATCAAAGTGGGTTGTAATGTCAAAGTGGGTTGTAATGTCAACGTGGGTTGTATGTCAAAGTGGGTTGTAATGTCAAAGTGGGTTGTAATGTCAGTGGGTTGTAATGTCAGTGGGTTGTAATGTCAGTGGGTTGTAATGTCAGTGGGTTGTAATGTCAGTGGGTTGTAATGCCAAAGTGGGTTGTAATGTCAGTGTGTTGTAATGTCAGTGGGTTGTAATGTCAGTGGGTTGTAATGTCATGGGTTGTAATGTCAGTGGGTTGTAATGTCAAAGTGGGTTGTAATGTCAAAGTGGGTTGTAATGTCAGTGGGTTGTAATGTCAAAGTGGGTTGTAATGTCAGTGGGTTGTAATGTCAGTGGGTTGTAATGTCAGTGGGTTGTAATGTCAGTGGGTTGTAATGTCAAAGTGGGTTGTAATGCCAAAGTGGGTTGTAATGTCAGTGGGTTGTAATGTCAGTGGGTTGTAATGTCAGTGGGTTGTAATATCATCAAAGTGGGTTGTAATGTCAGTGGGTTGTAATGTCAGTGGGTTGTACTATCAAAGTGGGTTGTAATGTCAAAGTGGGTTGTAATGTCAACGTGGGTTGTATGTCAAAGTGGGTTGTAATGTCAAAGTGGGTTGTAATGTCAAAGTGGGTTGTAATGTCAGTGGGTTGTAATGTCAAAGTGAGTTGTAATGTCAGTGGGTTGTAATGTCAGTGGGTTGTAATGTCAGTGGGTTGTAATGTCAGTGGGTTGTAATGTCAGTGGGTTGTAATGTCAAAGTGGGTTGTAATGGTAGTGGGTTGTAATGTCAAAGTGGGTTGTAATGTCAAAGTGGGTTGTAATGTCAGTGGGTTGTAATGTCAGTGGGTTGTAATGTCAAAGTGGGTTGTAATGTCAGTGGGTTGTAATGTCAGAGGGTTGTAATGTCAAAGTGGGTTGTAATGTCAAAGTGGGTTGTAATGCCAAAGTGGGTTGTAATGTCAGTGGGTTGTAATATCATCAAAGTGGGTTGTAATGTCAGTGGGTTGTAATGTCAGTGGGTTGTAATATCAAAGTGGGTTGTAATGTCAGTGGGTTGTAATGTCAAAGTGGGTTGTATGTCAAAGTGGGTTGTAATGTCAAAGTGGGTTGTAATGTCAGTGGGTTGTATTTTCAGTGGGTTGTAATGTCAAAGTGGGTTGTAATGTCAGTGGTTTGTAATGTCAGTGGGTTGTAATTTCAAAGTGGGTTGTAATTTCAAAGTGGGTTGTAATGTCAGTGGGTTGTAATGTCAGTGGGTTGTAATGTCAGTGGGGAAAGTGGGGTTGTAATGTCAAAGTGGGTTGTAATGTCAAAGTGGTTTGTAATGTCAAAGTGGTTGTAATGTGAACGTGGGTTGTAATGTCAGTGGGTTGTAATGTCAAAGTGGGTTGTAATGTCAGTGGGTTGTAATGTCAAATGGGTTGTAATGTCAGTGGGTTGTAATGTCAAAGTGGGTTGTAATGTGAAAGTGGGTTGTAATGTGAAAGTGGGTTGTAATGTCAGTGGGTTGTAATGTCAAAGTGGGTTGTAATGTCAGTGGGTTGTAATGTCAGTGGGTTGTAATGTCAAAGTGGGTTGTAATGTCAAAGTGGGTTGTAATGTCAGTGGGTTGTAATGTCAAAGTGGGTTGTAATGTCAGTGGGTTGTAATGTCAAAGTGGGTTGTAATGTCAAAGTGGGTTGTAATGTCAACGTGGGTTGTAATGTCAAAGTGGGTTGTAATGTCAAAGTGGGTTGTAATGTCAGTGGGTTGTAATGTCAGTGGGTTGTAATGTCAGTGGGTTGTAATGTCAGTGGGTTGTAATGTCAAAGTGGGTTGTAATGTCAGTGGGTTGTAATGTCAGTGGGTTGTAATGTCAGTGGGTTGTAATGTCAGTGGGTTGTAATGTCAAAGTGGGTTGTAATGTCAAAGTGGGTTGTAATGTCAGTGGGTTGTAATGTCAAAGTGGGTTGTAATGTCAGTGGGTTGTAATGTCAGTGGGTTGTAATGTCAGTGGGTTGTAATGTCAGTGGGTTGTAATGTCAAAGTGGGTTGTAATGCCAAAGTGGGTTGTAATGTCAGTGGGTTGTAATGTCAGTGGGTTGTAATGTCAGTGGGTTGTAATATCATCAAAGTGGGTTGTAATGTCAGTGGGTTGTAATGTCAGTGGGTTGTAATATCAAAGTGGGTTGTAATGTCAAAGTGGGTTGTAATGTCAACGTGGGTTGTATGTCAAAGTGGGTTGTAATGTCAGTGGGGAAAGTGGGTTGTAATGTGAAAGTGGGTTGTAATGTCAAAGTGGTTTGTAATGTCAAAGTGGTTTGTAATGTCAAGTGGGTTGTAATGTCAGTGGGTTGTAATGTCAAAGTGGGTTGTAATGTCAGTGGGTTGTAATGTCAAAGTGGGTTGTAATGTCAGTGGGTTGTAATGTCAAAGTGGGTTGTAATGTCAAAGTGGGTTGTAATGTCAAAGTGGGTTGTAATGTCAGTGGGTTGTAATGTCAAAGTGGGTTGTAATGTCAGTGGGTTGTAATGTCAGTGGGTTGTAATGTCAAAGTGGGTTGTAATGTCAAAGTGGGTTGTAATGTCAGTGGGTTGTAATGTCAAAGTGGGTTGTAATGTCTGTGGGTTGTAATATCAAAGTGGGTTGTAATGTCAAAGTGGGTTGTAATGTCAACGTGGGTTGTATGTCAAAGTGGGTTGTAATGTCAAAGTGGGTTGTAATGTCAGTGGGTTGTAATGTCAGTGGGTTGTAATGTCAGTGGGTTGTAATGTCAGTGGGTTGTAATGTCAAAGTGGGTTGTAATGTCAGTGGGTTGTAATGTCAGTGGGTTGTAATGTCAGTGGGTTGTAATGTCAGTGGGTTGTAATGTCAAAGTGGGTTGTAATGTCAAAGTGGGTTGTAATGTCAGTGGGTTGTAATGTCAAAGTGGGTTGTAATGTCAGTGGGTTGTAATGTCAGTGGGTTGTAATGTCAGTGGGTTGTAATGTCAGTGGGTTGTAATGTCAAAGTGGGTTGTAATGCCAAAGTGGGTTGTAATGTCAGTGGGTTGTAATGTCAGTGGGTTGTAATGTCAGTGGGTTGTAATATCATCAAAGTGGGTTGTAATGTCAGTGGGTTGTAATGTCAGTGGGTTGTACTATCAAAGTGGGTTGTAATGTCAAAGTGGGTTGTAATGTCAACGTGGGTTGTATGTCAAAGTGGGTTGTAATGTCAAAGTGGGTTGTAAGGCCAAAGTGGGTTGTAATGTCAGTGGGTTGTAATGTCAAAGTGAGTTGTAATGTCAGTGGGTTGTAATGTCAGTGGGTTGTAATGTCAGTGGGTTGTAATGTCAGTGGGTTGTAATGTCAGTGGGTTGTAATGTCAAAGTGGGTTGTAATGGTAGTGGGTTGTAATGTCAAAGTGGGTTGTAATGTCAGTGGGTTGTAATGTCAGTGGGTTGTAATGTCAGTGGGTTGTAATGTCAAAGTGGGTTGTAATGTCAGTGGGTTGTAATGTCAGAGGGTTGTAATGTCAAAGTGGGTTGTAATGTCAAAGTGGGTTGTAATGCCAAAGTGGGTTGTAATGTCAAAGTGGGTTGTAATGCCAAAGTGGGTTGTAATGTCAGTGGGTTGTAATGTCAGTGGGTTGTAATGCCAAAGTGGGTTGTAATGCCAAAGTGGGTTGTAATGTCAGTGGGTTGTAATGTCAGTGGGTTGTAATGTCAGTGGGTTGTAATATCATCAAAGTGGGTTGTAATGTCAGTGGGTTGTAATGTCAGTGGGTTGTAATATCAAAGTGGGTTGTAATGTCAGTGGGTTGTAATGTCAAAGTGGGTTGTATGTCAAAGTGGGTTGTAATGTCAAAGTGGGTTGTAATGTCAGTGGGTTGTATTTTCAGTGGGTTGTAATGTCAAAGTGGGTTGTAATGTCAGTGGTTTGTAATGTCAGTGGGTTGTAATTTCAAAGTGGGTTGTAATTTCAAAGTGGGTTGTAATGTCAGTGGGTTGTAATGTCAGTGGGTTGTAATGTCAGTGGGGAAAGTGGGTTGTAATGTGAAAGTGGGTTGTAATGTCAAAGTGGTTTGTAATGTCAAAGTGGTTTGTAATGTGAACGTGGGTTGTAATGTCAGTGGGTTGTAATGTCAAAGTGGGTTGTAATGTCAGTGGGTTGTAATGTCAAAATGGGTTGTAATGTCAGTGGGTTGTAATGTCAAAGTGGGTTGTAATGTGAAAGTGGGTTGTAATGTGAAAGTGGGTTGTAATGTCAGTGGGTTGTAATGTCAAAGTGGTTTGTAATGTGAAAGTGGTTTGTAATGTCAGTGGGTTGTAATGTCAGTGGGTTGTAATGTCAGTGGGTTGTAATGTCAAAGTGGGTTGTAATGTGAAAGTGGGTTGTAATGTGTAAGTGGGTTGTAATGTGTAAGTGGGTTGTAATGTCAGTGGGTTGTAATGTCAGTGGGTTGTAATGTCAGTGGGTTGTAATGTCAGTGGGTTGTAATGTCAAAGTGGGTTGTAATGTCAGTGGGTTGTAATGTCAGTGGGTTGTAATGTCAGTGGGTTGTAATGTCAGTGGGTTGTAATGTCAGTGGGTTGTAATGTCAAAGTGGGTTGTAATGTCAAAGTGGGTTGTAATGTCAAAGTGGGTTGTAATGTAAGTGGGTTGTAATGTCAGTGGGTTGTAATGTCAGTGGGTTGTAATGTCAAAGTGGGTTGTAATGCCAAAGTGGGTTGTAATGTCAGTGGGTTGTAATGTCAGTGGGTTGTAATGTCAGTGGGTTGTAATGTCAGTGGGTTGTAATATCATCAAAGTGGGTTGTAATGTCAGTGGGTTGTAATGTCAGTGGTTTGTAATGTCAGTGGGTTGTAATTTCAAAGTGGGTTGTAATTTCAAAGTGGGTTGTAATGTCAGTGGGTTGTAATGTCAGTGGGTTGTAATGTCAGTGGGGAAAGTGGGTTGTAATGTGAAAGTGGGTTGTAATGTCAAAGTGGTTTGTAATGTCAAAGTGGTTTGTAATGTGAACGTGGGTTGTAATGTCAGTGGGTTGTAATGTCAAAGTGGGTTGTAATGTCAGTGGGTTGTAATGTCAAAATGGGTTGTAATGTCAGTGGGTTGTAATGTCAAAGTGGGTTGTAATGTGAAAGTGGGTTGTAATGTGAAAGTGGGTTGTAATGTCAGTGGGTTGTAATGTCAAAGTGGTTTGTAATGTGAAAGTGGTTTGTAATGTCAGTGGGTTGTAATGTCAGTGGGTTGTAATGTCAGTGGGTTGTAATGTCAAAGTGGGTTGTAATGTGAAAGTGGGTTGTAATGTGTAAGTGGGTTGTAATGTGTAAGTGGGTTGTAATGTCAGTGGGTTGTAATGTCAGTGGGTTGTAATGTCAGTGGGTTGTAATGTCAGTGGGTTGTAATGTCAAAGTGGGTTGTAATGTCAGTGGGTTGTAATGTCAGTGGGTTGTAATGTCAGTGGGTTGTAATGTCAGTGGGTTGTAATGTCAGTGGGTTGTAATGTCAAAGTGGGTTGTAATGTGAAAGTGGGTTGTAATGTGAAAGTGGGTTGTAATGTGTAAGTGGGTTGTAATGTCAGTGGGTTGTAATGTCAGTGGGTTGTAATGTCAAAGTGGGTTGTAATGCAAAGTGGGTTGTAATGTCAGTGGGTTGTAATGTCAGTGGGTTGTAATGTCAGTGGGTTGTAATGTCAGTGGGTTGTAATATCATCAAAGTGGGTTGTAATGTCAGTGGGTTGTAATGTCAGTGGGTTGTAATGCAAAGTGGGTTGTAATGTCAGTGGGTTGTAATGTCAGTGGGTTGTAATGTCAGTGGGTTGTAATGTCAGTGGGTTGTAATGTCAAAGTGGGTTGTAATGTCAAAGTGGGTTGTAATGTCAGTGGGTTGTAATGTCAGTGGGTTGTAATGTCAATGTCAGTGGGTTGTTGTAATGGTCAAGTGGGTTGTAATGCCAAAGTGGGTTGTAATGTCAGTGGTTGTAATGTCAGTGGGTTGTAATGTCAGTGGGTTGTAATATCATCAAAGTGGGTTTGTAATGTCAGTGGGTTGTAATGTCAGTGGGTTGTACTATCAAAGTGGGTTTGTAATGTCAAAGTGGGTTGTAATGTCAACGTGGGTTGTATGTCAAGTGGGTGGTAATGTCAAAGTGGGTTGTAAGCCAAGTGGGTTGTAATGTCAGTGGGTTGTAATGTCAAAGTGAGTTGTAATGTCAGTGGGTTGTAATGTCAGTGGGTTGTAATGTCAGTGGGTTGTAATTGTCAGTGGGTTGTAATGTCAGTGGGTTTGTAATGTCAAAGTGGGTTGTAATGGTAGTGGGTTGTAATGTCAAAGTGGGTTTGTAATGTCAAAGTGGGTTTGTAATGTCAGTGGGTTGTAATGTCAGTGGGTTGTATTGTCAAAGTGGGTTGTAATGTCAGTGGGTTGTAATGTCAGAGGGTTGTAATGTCAAAGTGGGTTGTTAATGTCAAAGTGGGTTGTAATGCAAAGTGGGTTGTAATGTCAAAGTGGGTTGTAATGCCAAAGTGGGTTGTAATGTCAGTGGGTTGTAATGTCAGTGGGTTTGTAATGCCAAAGTGGGTTTGTAATGCCAAGTGGGTTGTAATGTCAGTGGGTTGTAATGTCAGTGGGTTGTAATGTCAGTGGGTTGTAATATCATCAAAGTGGGTTGTAATGTCAGTGGGTTGTAATGTCAGTGGGTGTTGTAATATCAAAGTGGGTTGTAATGTCAGTGGGTTGTAATGTCAAAGTGGGTTGTATGTCAAAGTGGGTTGTAATGTCAAAGTGGGTTGTAATGTCAGTGGGTTGTATTTTCAGTGGGTTGTAATGTCAAGTGGTGTGTAATGTCAGTGGTTTGTAATGTCAGTGGGTGTAATTTCAAAGTGGGTTGTGTAATTTCAAAGTGGGTTGTAATGTCAGTGGGTTGTAATGTCAGTGGGTTGTAATGTCAGTGGGGGAAAGTGGGTTGTAATGTGAAAGTGGGTTGTAATGTCAAAGTGGTTTGTAATGTCAAAGTGGTTTGTAATGTGAACGTGGGTTGTAATGTCAGTGGGTTGTAATGTCAAAGTGGGTTGTAATGTCAGTGGGTTGTAATGTCAAAATGGGTTGTAATGTCAGTGGGTTGTAATGTCAAGTGGGTTGTAATGTGAAAGTGGGTTGTAATGTGAAAGTGGGTTGTAATGTCAGTGGGTTGTAATGTCAAAGTGGTTGTAATGTGAAAGTGGGTTTGTAATGTCAGTGGGTTGTAATGTCAGTGGGTTGTAATGTCAGTGGGTTGTAATGTCAAAGTGGGTTGTAATGTGAAAGTGGGTTGTAATGTGAAAGTGGGTTGTAATGTTAAGTGGGTTTGTAATGTCAGTGGGTTGTAATGTCAGTGGGTTGTAATGTCAGTGGGTTTAATGTCAAGTGGGTTGTAATGTCAAGTGGGTTGTAATGTCAGTGGGTTGTAATTGTCAGTGGGTTGTAATGTCAAAGTGGGTTGTAATGTCAAAGTGGGTTGTAATGTCAGTGGGTTGTAATGTCAAAGTGGGTTGTAATGTCTGTGGGTTGTAATGTCAGTGGGTTGTAATGTCAGTGGGTTTGTAATGTCAGTGGGTTGTATGTCAGTGGGTTGTAATGTCAAAGTGGGTTGTAATGCCAAAGTGGGTTGTAATGTCAGTGGGTTGGTAATGTCAGTGGGTTGTAATGTCAGTGGGTTGTAATGTCAGTGGGTTGTAATATCATCAAAGTGGGTTGTAATGTCAGTGGGTTGTAATGTCAGTGGGTTGTAATGCCAAAGTGGGTTGTAATGTCAGTGGGTTGTAATGTCAGTGGGTGTAATGTCATGGGTTGTAATGGTCAGTGGGTTGTAATGTCAAGTGGGTTGTAATGCCAAAGCGTGGGTTGTAATGTAGGGGTTGTAATGTCAGTGGGTTGTAATGTCAGTGGGTTGTAATGTCAGTGGGTTGTAATGTCAGTGGGTTGTAATGTCAGTGGGTTGTAATGTCAAAGTGGGTTGTAATGCCAAAGTGGGTTTGTATGTCAGTGGGTTTGTAATGTCAGTGGGTGTAATGTCAGTGGGTTGTAATATCATCAAAGTGGGTTGTAATGTCAGTGGGTTGTAATGTCAGTGGGTTGTATATCAAAGTGGGGTTGTAATGTCAAAGTGGGTTGTAATGTCAACGTGGGTTGTATGTCAACAGTGGGTTGTAATGTCAAAGTGGGTTGTAAGGCCAAAGTGGTGTAATGTCAGTGGGTTGTAATGTCAAAGTGAGTTGTAATGTCAGTGGGTTTGTAATGTCAGTGGGTTTGTATGTCAGTGGGTTGTAATGTCAGTGGGTTGTAATGTCAGTGGGTTGTAATGTCAAAGTGGGTTGTAATGGTAGTGGGTTGTAATGTCAAAGTGGGTTGTAATGTCAAAGTGGGTTGTAATGTCAGTGGGTTGTAATGTCAGTGGGTTGTATTGTCAAAGTGGGTTGTAATGTCAGTGGGTTGTAATGTCAGAGGGTTGTAATGTCAAAGTGGGTTGTAATGTCAAAGTGGGTTGTAATGCCAAAGTGGGTTGTAATGTCAAAGTGGGTTGTAATGCCAAAGTGGGTTGTAATGTCAGTGGGTTGTAATGTCAGTGGGTTGTAATGCCAAAGTGGGTTGTAATGCCAAAGTGGGTTGTAATGTCAGTGGGTTGTAATGTCAGTGGGTTGTAATGTCAGTGGGTTGTAATATCATCAAAGTGGGTTGTAATGTCAGTGGGTTGTAATGTCAGTGGGTTGTAATATCAAAGTGGGTTGTAATGTCAGTGGGTTGTAATGTCAAAGTGGGTTGTATGTCAAAGTGGGTTTGTAATGTCAAAGTGGGTTGTAATGTCAGTGGGTTGTATTTTCAGTGGGTTGTAATGTCAAAGTGGGTTGTAATGTCAGTGGTTTGTAATGTCAGTGGGTTGTAATTTCAAAGTGGGTTGTAATTTCAAAGTGGGTTGTAATGTCAGTGGGTTGTAATGTCAGTGGGTTGTAATGTCAGTGGGGAAAGTGGGTTGTAATGTGAAAGTGGGTTGTAATGTCAAAGTGGTTTGTAATGTCAAAGTGGTTTGTAATGTGAACGTGGGTTGTAATGTCAGTGGTTGTAATGTCAAAGTGGGTTGTAATGTCAGTGGGTTGTAATGTCAAAATGGGTTGTAATGTCAGTGGGTTGTAATGTCAAAGTGGGTTGTAATGTGAAAGTGGGTTGTAATGTGAAAGTGGGTTGTAATGTCAGTGGGTTGTAATGTCAAAGTGGTTTGTAATGTGAAAGTGGGTTGTAATGTCAGTGGGTTGTAATGTCAGTGGGTTGTAATGTCAGTGGGTTGTAATGTCAAAGTGGGTTGTAATGTGAAAGTGGGTTGTAATGTGAAAGTGGGTTGTAATGTCAAAGTGGGTTGTAATGTCAGTGGGTTGTAATGTCAGTGGGTTGTAATGTCAAAGTGGGTTGTAATGTCAGTGGGTTGTAATGTCAGAGGGTTTGTAATGTCAAAGTGGGTTGTAATGTCAAAGTGGTTGTAATGTCAAAGTGGGTAGTAATGTCAGTGGGTTGTATTGTCAGTGGGTTGTAATGTCAGTGGGTTGTAATGTCAAAGTGGGTTGTAATGTCTGTGGGTTGTAATGTCAGTGGGTTGTAATGTCAGTGGGTTGTAATGTCAGTGGGTTGTAATTTCAGTGGGTTGTAATGTCAGTGGGTTGTAATTTCAGTGGGTTGTAATGTCAAAGTGGGTTGTAATGTCAGTGGGTTGTAATGTCAGTGGGTTGTAATTTCAGTGGGTTGCAATGTCAAAGTGGGTTTGTAATGTCAAAGTGAGTTGTAATGTCAGTGGGTTGTAATGTCAGTGGGCTGTAATGTCAAAGTGGGTTGTAATGTCAGTGGGTTGTAATGTCAGTGGGTTTGTAATGTCAAAGTGGGTTGTAATTTCAGTGGGTTGTAATGTCAAAGTGGGTTGTAATGTCAGTGGGTTGTAATGTCAAAGTGAGTTGTAATGTCAGTGGGTTGTAATGTCAGTGGGCTGTAATGTCAAAGTGGGTTGTAATGTCAGTGGGTTGTAATGTCAAAGTGGGTTGTAATGTCAGTGGGTTGTAATGTCAGTGGGTTGTAATGTCAGTGGATTGTAATGTCAAAGTGGGTTGTAATGTCAGTGGGCTGTAATGTCAGAGGGTTGTAATGTCAGTGGGTTGTAAAGTCAAAGTGGGTTGTAATGTCAGTGGGTTGTAATGTCAGTGGGTTGTAATGTCAAAGTGGGTTGTAATGGGTAGTGGGTTGTAATGTCAAAGTGGGTTGTAATGTCAGTGGTTGTAATGTCAGTGGGTTGTAATGTCAGTGGGTTGTAATGCCAGTGGGTTGTAATGCCAAAGTGGGTTGTAATGCCAAAGTGGGTTGTAATGTCAAAGTGGGTTGTAATGTCAGTGGGTTGTAATTTCAGTGGGTTGTAATGTCAAAGTGGGTTGTAATGTCAGTGGGTTGTAATGTCAGTGGGTTGTAATTTCAGTGGGTTGTAATGTCAAAGTGGGTTGTAATGTCAGTGGGTTGTAATGTCAAAGTGAGTTGTAATGTCAGTGGGTTGTAATGTCAGTGGGTTGTAATGTCAAAGTGGGTTGTAATGTCAGTGGGTTGTAATGTCAGTGGGTTGTAATGTCAGTGGGTTGTAATATCATCAAAGTGGGTTGTAATGTCAGTGGGTTGTAATATCAAAGTGGGTTGTAATGTCAAAGTGGGTTGTAATGTCAACGTGGGTTGTATGTCAAAGTGGGTTGTAATGTCAGTGGGTTGTATTGTCAGTGGGTTGTAATATCATCAAAGTGGGTTGTAATGTCAGTGGGTTGTATTGTGAGTGGGTTTGTAATGTCTGTGGGTTGTATGTCAGTGGGTTGTAATGTCAGTGGGTTGTAATGTCAGTGGGTTGTAATGTCAGTGGGTTGTAATGTCAAAGTGGGTTGTAATGTCAGTGGGTTGTAATGTCAGTGGGTTGTAATGTCAAAGTGGGTTGTAATGTCAGTGGGTTGAAATATAATCAAAGTGGGTTGTAATGTCAGTGGGTTGTAATGTCAAAGTGGGTTGTAATGTCAGTGGGTTGTAATGTCAAAATGGGTTGTAATGTCAGTGGGTTGTAATGTCAAAGTGGGTTGTAATGTGAAAGTGGGTTGTAATGTGAAAGTGGGTTGTAATGTGAAAGTGGGTTGTAATGTCAAAGTGGTTTGTAATGTCAAAGTGGGTTGTAATGTCAGTGGGTTGTAATGTCAGTGGGTTGTAATGTCAGTGGGTTGTAATGTCAACGTGGGTTGTAATGTGAAAGTGGGTTGTAATGTGAAAGTGGGTTGTAATGTGAAAGTGGGTTGTAATGTCAGTGGGTTGTAATGTCAAAGTGGTTTGTAATGTCAAAGTGGGTTGTAATGTCAGTGGGTTGTAATGATAGAGTTCAGTGTGTCAAATCGGAGGGCCTGTTGTCCGGACCTCTGGCAGTTTCTATGGGGGTGCCACAGGGTTCAAGCCTCGGGCCGACTCTTCTCTGTAATACATCAATGATGTTGATCTTGCTGCTGGTGATTCTCTGGTACACCTCTACGCAGACGACACCATTCTGTATACTTCTGGCCCCTCTTTGGACACTGTGTTAACTAACCTCCAGACGAGCTTCAATGCCATACAACTCTCCTTCCGTGGCCTCCAACTGCTCTTAAACGCAGGGAAAACTAAATGCATGCTTTTCAACTGATCTCTGCCCGTATCTGCTCTCCCGTTCAGCATCACTACTCTGGACGGCTCTGACTTAGAATACGTGGACAACTACAAATACCTAGGTGTCTGGTTAGACTGTAAACTCTCCTTCCAGACTCACATTAAGCAGCTCCAATCCAAAATTAAATCTATAATTAGCTTCCTATATCGCAACAAAGCATCCTTCACTCATGCTGCCAAACATACCCTCGTAAAACTGACCATCCTGCCGATCCTCAACTTCGGTGATGTCATCTATAAAATAGCCTCCAACACTCTACTCAACAAACTGGATGCAGTCTATCACAGTGCCATCCGTTTTGTCGCCAAAGCCCCATACACTACCCGCCATTGTGACCTGTACGCTCTCGTTGGTTGGCCCTCGCTTCATACTCGTCACCAAACCCACTGGCTACAGGTTATCAACAAGTCTCTGCTAGGTAAAGCCCCGCCTTATCTCAGCTCGCTGGTCACCATAGCAGCACCCACTCGTAGCACGCGCTCCAGCAGGTATATCTCACTGGTCACTCCCCAAAGCCAATTCCTCCTTTGGTCGTCTTTCCTTCCAGTTCTCTGCTGCCAAAGACTGGAACGAACTGCAAAAATCTCTGAAGTTGGAGACTATTATCTCCCTCACTAGCTTTAAGCACCAGCTGTCAGAGCAGCTCACAGATCACCATACAGTATTTATTTATTTATCTTGCTCCTTTGCACCCCAGTATCTCTACTTGCACATTCATCTTCTGCACATCTACCATTCCAGTCTTTCAATTGTTATATTGTAATTACTTCCCCACCATGGCCTATGTATTGCCCTATGTCCCTTATCTTAACCTCATTTGCACTCACTGTATATAGACTTTTTGTTTTCTTTTGTTCTACTGTATTATTGACTGTATGTTTTGTTTATTCCATGTGTAACTCTGTGTAGTTGTATGTGTCGAACTGCTTTGCTTTATCTTGGCCAGGTCTCAGTTGTAAATGAGAACTTGTTCTCGACTAGCCTACCTGGTTCAATAAAGGTCAAATAAAAACTAAATACATTAGCCGAGTTTATTATGCGTTTAAACTGTCATATAAATGACTTAATTATCTAGCAAATAAAAAGACCTCAATCCAGATTTGACGTCTGAGGACGCAAAAAAGTAGGCCTTTTCCTTGACATTATCAGGACATGAAAGACATAATCACCGGTGCTACAATAACAGATTGGGGTTATCAGAAGAGAAAATGTATCTCTGAGACGTTAGTTAGTTTGTATTTTAAATAGACCCGTACATTCTATATCCATTCATCTGATATGGGCAAAAATGGTATTGTCATTAAGTCTCATCAGAAATCCAGATGATAGCAAATCCTTTGTTATTTTTAACATGAAGATCAGGGGAGAGCGCGAACGCAGTCCCCCACTACCAGAAATTATGCAATCGAGATTTCCACATTTGAGAAATTCGCAGGGGTCAGCACAGCCGGAGTGCAATAGCTGAGCCTCGCCCTGGGTGAACCGCCTTCTTGATCACGGTGTCTCCCTTGCCAGGTAAGTATGAGTTGTACACATCGGTAGAGGAAGAGTCATTCCAGGACAAAGGTGTTTGACTCACGGTTACCACTTCTACTACTGATAATACCTCATCATATTGAACAAGGTTTAATGACGTTTACGAATACAGTTGCGGACAAGGCGAAGAAAAAGCGATGCACGTTGTTTTACAATATTATATCACTGTCCGACTGTTTACCCATGATGCAACACGGTAGAAATTGTATATACATTGAATTTGTTTTCTAAACGACCGTCTATATAATCACATTCATTGGTGAACAACTGTAGCCTAATATCAGTATTCAGAGATCGCAAGTAAACAATTCAACTTGAAAAAAAATGGGGGAATGTTTATCCGACTGGTCGCTCAGGAGACAAAAGCAGATGACGTCAGACGTATGGAAGACATGTGACTTGAGCTCGTAGGAAGAGGAAGGATACAGCGCTGCGTCGATGTGACGAACAAGCACTGTAGGCTACTATTTACTGTATATATCATTTTATATATATCTATATATCTATATATCTATATCGATCTATATATCTATATCTCTATATCGATCTATATATCTATATCTCTATATCTATCTATATCTCTATATATCTATCTATATCTCTATATCTATCTATATCTCTATATATCTATCTATATCTCTATATCTATCTATATCTCTATATCTATCTATATCTCTATATATCTATCTATATCTCTATATCTATCTATCTCTATATCTCTATATATCTATCTATATCTCTATATATCTATCTATATCTCTATATATCTATCTATATCTCTATATCTATCTATATCTCTATATATCTATCTATATCTCTATATCTATCTATATCTCTATATCTATCTATATCTCTATATCTATCTATATCTCTATATCTATCTATATCTCTATATCTATCTATATCTCTATATCTATCTATATCTCTATATCTATCTATATCTCTATATCTATCTATATCTCTATATATCTATCTATATCTCTATATCTATCTATATCTCTATATCTATCTATATCTCTATATCTCTATATATCTATCTATATCTCTATATCTATCTATATCTCTATATCTATCTATATCTCTATATCTATCTATATCTCTATCTATCTATATCTCTATATCTATCTATATCTCTATATCTCTATATATCTATCTATATCTCTATATCTATCTATATCTCTATATCTATCTATATCTCTATATCTATATATATATATCTATCTATATCTCTATATCTATCTATATCTCTATATATCTATCTATATCTATATATCTATCTATATCTATATATATATATCTATCTATATCTATATATATCTATCTATATCTATATCTCTATATATCTATCTATATCTATATATATCTATCTATCTATATCTATATATATCTATATATATATAGTTCCTGATTGCTTGGTGTGATAGGTGCACCAGAGAGTTGACGTGTACTAATGATTTTAAAAAATATATATATTATTTAGGCCATTGTATACTGTAGGCAAATTATTCAAGAGAATGCTTGAATGTATTTAAAACGCAGGACTAGTAGGCTGTGTGATGAAATGAAGTAATAGTAAGGACTAATTGATAACAGGCCAGAAAGCTGAACAACACCAGCATAATGACATACGAGAGAGTCTGCGCCAATGAAGAACAACAAATGGTAAAGCTTTTAATGAGGGCTACAGCAAAGCAAAATAAAAAATAAGTGTCAATAAAGTTAAAAGGTCATTAGGGTCACATGATCAAGGTGGGGGCGGGAGGGAGCCTAGTGGTTAGAGTTGCTGGATCGATCCCAGAGCTGACAAGGTAAAAATCGGTCGTTCTGCCTATGAACAAGGCAGTCAACCCACTGTTCCTCTGTAAATAAGAATTTGTTCTGAACTGACTTGCCTAGTTAAATAAAGGTTCAATTAAAATACATCTAAATTGCCAAGCTCCTAAAACCATTCTTCTCAAAAAGACAGAGCAGGTCATTTTGATTGTGCGACCTTAGTAACCCTTTAAGCAATGGGAGGGTGTAGTAAAGGCTGTTCTTATGCACAACGCAACTCAGCGTTGCCTGGATACAGACTGTAACCATGTATTGTGTGGTTACGGTACCACAAAAACCCGGAGGACTTTGTTTTTAGGGCTACGACACTCACAGCCATGATAAAAATGTCATTGTAACACATGGGCTTATTGCTCAAATATGCCATGACTGTTAGCCAATCAACTTTCAGGGTTCAAAACCACCCATTTATTAATACAAAACATACTACAAAATAATGACATGTTTGTAGGTACCGTTGACAACAGAGTACACCGTTGTGTTTCCTAGTCCCCGCTTCGCGTGATGGTCGTTGAAGTTGATCACGGTTGGGATGGTGTTCTTCGGCCTGCAAGCCTCCCCCTTTTTCCTCCAAACATAATGATGGTCATTATGGCCAAACAGTTCTATTTTTGTTTCATCAGACTAGAGGACAGTTCTCTAACAAGTACAATCTTTGTCCCCATGTGCAGCTGCAAACCGTAGTCTGGCTTTTTTTATGGCGGTTTTGGAGCAGTGGCTTCTTCCTTGCTGAGTGGCCTTTCAGGTTATGTTGATATAGGACTTATTTTACTGTGGATATAGATACTTTTGTACCTGTTTCCTCCAGCATCTTCACAAGTCCTTTGCTGTTGTTCTGGGATTGATTTGCACTTTTCACAGCAAAGTACATTCATCTCTAAGAGACAGAACGCATCTCCTTCCTGAGCGGTATGATGGCTGCGTGGTCCCATGGTGTTTATACTTGCGTACTATTGTTTGTACAGATGAACGTGGTACCTTCAGGCATTTGGAAATTTCTACCAAGGAGGAACCAGACTTGTGGAAGTTTACAATTTTTGACTGATTTCTTTAGATTTTCGCATGCTGTCAGGCACTGAGTTTGAAGGTAGGCCTTAAAATACATCCACAGGTACACCTCCAATTGCTGTCCATGTGATTACTCCTGTGTGTGTGTGTGTGTGTGTGTGTGTGTGTGTGTGTGTGTGTGTGTGTGTGTGTGTGTGTGTGTGTGTACCTCTCTCTCTCTCTCCCTGTGTGTGTAGATCTCTGTCCAGACACCACTGGACCACTGCCAAGCCAGGAATAATTCTACAGGGACCTGTTGGTCTTCATGGAGATACAGCCCCTTGACTTTTAACACATTTCGATATGTTACAGCCTTATTCTTAAACTCTTTTTTTTCCTCATCAATCTACAAACACTACCCCATAATGACATCACAATACCCCATAACGACATCACAATACCCCGTAATGACATCACAATACCCCGTAATGACATCACAATACCCCGTAATGACAAAGCAAAAATGGGTTTTTAGAAATTTTAGCAAATTTATTTAAAAATAACTACCCGGAAATATAACATTTGCATAAGTATTCAGACCCTTTACTCAGTACTTTGTTGAAGCACCTTTGGTAGTGATTACAGCCTCGAGTCTTCTTGGGTATGACGCTACAAGCTTGGCACACCTGTATTTGGGGAGTTTCTCTCATTCTTCTCTGCAGATCCTCTCAAGTTCTGTCAGGTTGGACGGGGAGTGTTGCTACACAGCTATTTTCAGATCTCTCCAGAGATGTTCGATCGAGTTCAAGTCCGGACTAGTCGGGCACTGCGAATGTCTTTGGGAAACTGGCTCTGAGAATAGTTGTGTTGATATTCAGCCCGTCTCATGAACCTCTAACAGACCAACACTGTACAGTGACTTCTGTACAGACTGTAACGTAAGAAGATGTGAAAAAAGTCAAGGTGTCTGAATACTTTCCCGAAATGCACTGTATATACACCACAACATATCATTACTGTAATTTATTCTACATATACCACAGCATATCATTAATGTAATATATTCTACATATACACCACAGCATATCATTACTGTAATTTATTCTACATATATACCACAGCATATCATTACTGTAATTTATTCTACATATATACCACAGCATATCATTAATGTAATATATTCTACATATACACCACAGCATATCATTACTGTAATATATTCTGTATATACACCACAGCATATCTTTACTGTAATAAATGTAGTGTAGTCAGTCTGTTAAGGGGAGGTGCTGTAAATGTAGTGTAGTCAGTCTGTTAAGGGGAGGTGCTGTAAATGTAGTGTAGTCAGTCTGTTAAGGGGAGGTGCTGTAAATGTAGTGTAGTCAGTCTGTTAAGGTGAGGTGCTGTAAATGTAGTGTAGTCAGTCTGTTAAGGTGGGGTGTCGTAAATGTAGTGTAGTCAGTCTGTTAAGGTGAGGTGCTGTAAATGTAGTGTAGTCAGTCTGTTAAGGTGAGGTGTTGTAAATGTACTGTAGTCAGTCTGTTAAGGTGAGGTGTTGTAAATGTACTGTAGTCAGTCTGTTAAGGTGAGGTGCTGTAAATGTAGTGTAGTCAGTCTGTTAAGGTGGGGTGTCGTAAATGTAGTGTAGTCAGTCTGTTAAGGTGAGGTGCTGTAAATGTACTGTAGTCAGTCTGTTAAGGTGAGGTGTTGTAAATGTAGTGTAGTCAGTCTGTTAAGGTGAGGTGCTGTAAATGTAGTGTAGTCAGTCTGTTAAGGTGAGGTGCTGTAAATGTAGTGTAGTCAGTCTGTTAAGGTGAGGTGTCGTAAATGTAGTGTAGTCAGTCTGTTAAGGTGAGGTGTTGTAAATGTACTGTATTCAGTCTGTTAAGGTGAGGTGCTGTAAATGTAGTGTAGTCAGTCTGTTAAGGTGAGGTGTTGTAAATGTAGTGTAGTCAGTTTGTTAAGGTGAGGTGCTGTAAATGTAGTGTAGTCAGTCTGTTATGGTGTGATGCTGTAAATGTAGTGTAGTCAGTCTGTTAAGGTGAGGTGCTGTAAATGTACTGTAGTCAGTCTGTTAAGGTGAGGTGTTGTAAATGTAGTGTAGTCAGTCTGTTAAGGTGAGGTGCTGTAAATGTAGTGTAGTCAGTCTGTTAAGGTGAGGTGCTGTAAATGTAGTGTAGTCAGTCTGTTAAGGTGAGGTGTCGTAAATGTAGTGTAGTCAGTCTGTTAAGGTGAGGTGTTGTAAATGTACTGTATTCAGTCTGTTAAGGTGAGGTGCTGTAAATGTAGTGTAGTCAGTCTGTTAAGGTGAGGTGTTGTAAATGTAGTGTAGTCAGTTTGTTAAGGTGAGGTGCTGTAAATGTAGTGTAGTCAGTCTGTTATGGTGTGATGCTGTAAATGTAGTGTAGTCAGTCTGTTAAGGTGAGGTGTTTGTGTGTGTGTGTGTGTTAGTGAGAGAGACAGATCCTATGTCAATAAGCTATAAGGTCCTGTTACTACAGTGTATAGAGTAGGTACCCTCAAATGACACCCTATTCCCTATATAGTGCACTACTTTAGACCAGAGCCACATAGGGCATAGGGCACTATACAATATATCCCTGATACTTCTCGTCCCCCTCCCCCCTCTTTCCACCTCACCCCTCTTTCCACCTCTCCCTCCACCTCCCCCCTCTCCCTCCACCTCCACCTCCCCTCTCCCCCCTCCTCCCCTCTCCTCCTTCCTCCTCCCCCCTCCCTCCACCTCCCCTCTCCCCCCCCCCCCCCTCCCTCCACCCCTGTCTCCTCCCTCCACCTACCCCCCTCATGTCTCAACACAGGAAGTCCATGTTTAAGGACCTAGAGGAAGAAATGGACCTTACGGGTAGAAGACAAAAACATCTTGAGGTTTGTAGCGTTCTTTTATAATTTAATGTAGAAAAGTGTTGTGGAGAAGTTAGGCTTTCATAGAGACAGATGATTTAAAAGGAAAGATGCCTGAAGAACTGTAAAGTTAATACAATACTGATTTCAACTTGACAAAATGATAAGTCACATCTTATTTACATTGGTTTTTTTTCTTTTGGAAAAGTTTTATTGGCACAATTCCTTTAAAAACAGCTCATACATTTTTTTACATCATTTACACACATAAAAACGGCAACAAGGCATAAAACACAGCATTTGAGAGTTACATTTGAATTTGTTAAAAAGTACATGTTGTTAAAATCAATTAGTTAAAACAACCATGAGTAAAAGTACTTTCCTTGTAAAAATATCAAATCTGTAGAAGCCATTTAAAATGTGTACTAATGATCTAAAAAGGTAAAACATTTTTAAGACATGAAAAACATGTTAAAAAGCCACTTTGTTAAAAAGCTGTCTTCAGTCCTTTGTACAGGAGCGGGGTGAGTCTTTATCAAGCTCACCTCATCCTGCTCCTCTGAATAGACCGTCTTATTTACATTGGATCATATTAATTAGCCTAATCAATATGATCCAATGTGGTGTTGTAGGCTACAGGGCTATGAGGTAGAGTATTATTGGTAAAGGCGACGGACAGCGCATTTTCGTGATTATTATCCGCATGATGAAACTACGTTAGAAGACGTGCATCGGAATTAAGCAAAGATGTCACTAAAGAAAACACTCTCTTTCGACAAGTCAGTCAAGAGAAAGTGACGTGCAACAATGGGCATAGAAAGTATTTGAATGTAGGGCTAAATCAACGTTGAAAATGCTTTCTGGCGACACCGATCAGGAAAGTGGTGGTCCGTTTTGCTCACTGCTGTGCGCTCGATATAACTTGGCCGGTGCACCGTTGCGTAATATTACCCACTGGTTCAGTCGTTGGCCAGCACACCTTTCTTCTGAATACATACCCCGGTGCAACGGGCGAGATAAACTGATCGCACCACATGTGAATTCAAGCAGCGCGTGGGTGCATTCACTAAGAGCACTATTCCAATTTATGAAATGACGCCCTGATTATTCACGCCTTTCCTATGCACTTGTCATCAGTTTATATTCAGACTTACCTTATTAAGTTGCACAACGGGATTTGCAGGCGTGGTTACCTTGCGTGCGCTGAATACATGTAATTTAATCACTGAAAACACCCACTTGCTGGACAACAGATTTTCTGGTGAAGTTTTAATTCAATAGCGTTTTCACACGAAATATATTGATAAATAATAAACACAGCGGTTTGATTCATCCTGAAAGTTGTCATTTTCAAGTTGAATCCATGAAACATTGGAAGGTGTAAAAAAAGTGTACAATAGAGGTTGAATAGGGAGGGGTCCTATACAACAGAATGGAATGATGCACAATGTAAGGAGAACGAACACTAAAGTGACAGTTATAAATGTATGTGGGTATTACTGACCCTGGTTCTCGATAGTGGCTCATAATTAATGACATGATACACATTTAAAATATAAAACGGAGAACGCCTGGACTTAGCCTATAATTAAAACATTCCGTAGTGTTAGAAATTAGAAATGTAGACGGGCGAGTCGGTCAAGGATCGATTCAGACAAGGTGGTAAATTGTATGACAAGCGACAGTTTATTCAGAGTGAAGATATCTAGAACAGCGTAATTACGGATCTCCCGCGGGTTCGTACGGAACTGCAGACAAAGAGACCGATACAATCAGTACACCACTTATATATAGAACAGAAAGTAGGTTGATTCTGGAAGATCGGATCTTTGGATTGGTTCAGCTGGGGTGTAGTCTGTAGTCTTCCGCCATTGGCTCAGTTGTCTGTCCGTCATCGTAGAATCCTCTTCGGGCACACAATGTTCAGCTACAAAGGAGATTATGTGTGTGTGCGCTGGTTTTGGCCATTAGTGTAATGCGGGAGCTATCCTGTAGGGGACCCCACAGGCTTTACTTTGAGTTGTAGCCCTGTATTAACAATAGTTTGGTCCCCTGCATAAGAAATAGCATTTCTCTACAGTAGCTCTTACATCAACTTGGCAGGTTCAGTCCTACAGAAGCCTAAAGCGGGGGTGTCCACATTACATCCACGCCAATTATGTGGACACACGAGTATCGGTGCGTGGGTAAAATCACTGTTATTAATATGTAACTACTATGTCCCGGGACAATAAGAAGACACAGTGGCAAAATAAATTCAACCACACCTTTGTTTTATCACAGAACCAGAGAGCAACATCTGTCCGGTTAAGTACACACAGAATATTGTATTTAACAGACAGTTACATGACCTACAGCAGGGTCAAGCAAGTTCATATTTCCGACATTTCTGGACCACTAAACAACTATTAATTTAGTTACTGCACGTTGCAAAGAACGGTTCATAGTACCGATGTCTGTGTGCACGTTCATACAAGTAGAAAAAAACATGTTGACTCACCCTAATTGTAGAGAAACACCAATGACATCCTCTCTGTCATGTTGACAAAACGGTCTATCACTCTGTTATACAGTACACGATCTATCACTCTGTTATACAGTATCACTCTGTTATACAGTATCACTCTGTTATACAGTACACGATCTATCACTCTGTTATACAGTATCACTCTGTTATACAGTACACGATCTATCACTCTGTTATACAGTACACAATCTATCACTCTGTTATACAGTATCACTCTGTTATACAGTACACGATCTATCACTCTGTTATACAGTACAGTCTATCACTCTGTTATACAGTATCACTCTGTTATACAGTACACGATCTATCACTCTGTTATACAGTATCACTCTGTTATACAGTATCACTCTGTTATACAGTACACGATCTATCACTCTGTTATACAGTACACAATCTATCACTCTGTTATACAGTATCACTCTGTTATACAGTACACGATCTATCACTCTGTTATACAGTACACGATCTATCACTCTGTTATACAGTACAGTCTATCACTCTGTTATACAGTATCACTCTGTTATACAGTACACGATCTATCACTCTGTTATACAGTATCACTCTGTTATACAGTATCACTCTGTTATACAGTACACTGTCTATAACTCTGTTATACAGTATCACTCTTTTATACAGTATCACTCTGTTATACAGTATCACTCTGTTATACAGTACACGCTTTTCTTGTTTGTTGTCCTATGCTACATAGCTAAAATGCTTGCTCGCTGGCCTAACTTCCATTCATGGGCAACGTTAGCTAGTTAACATTAGCCTTCTACATTTAGCCACATATTTACCTTCCATCCTCTCAGGCCAGAGGCACAACAATGTGTGAATAAATGGTTGGATCAGAATCGCAGTTATAATCATTGGCCAGTATGGAGAATTGAGTTAAACCACAAGTCCTAATCCATATCTCCATCCATGGCCAATTTGGGAAAGGGACAATTTTAACTAGCTAGCTAAACAGAAGACAACAACTGAATGTGATGCAACAATTGTAGTTGTTTCTGTCAATGACATATATGACTCACCACCTGGATTCAGTCTTATGTATCAAAATTTGAAATTGTGTTTTTTACATTGGATAAAAGTAAAGACTGAGCTACAAAATGGTATATAATACTTTGCATTACAGGAACAATGGGAAAGTAATTCTGCTTTGAAAGTTGATTTTCTGCTTTTGAATCTCACTTTTTGAGAAATTGGCCTTCGAATGTTTTGGTATCTAGTGAAGAGCTCTTCTTTGTCAGCATCGTTCACACTTGACCCTCTGGCCGATGATTTGTTTACCTCTGGATAACATGAAAACAGCCTAACCAGCTCAGCTGGCAACAATTTCATTACGCTTTTTTGCAGATGTTTACTGACAGGGGCTATATTAAACGGATGTTGTAAACACTTCACGTAACGTTAGCTAACGAGCCAGCCAGCCAGCGTTAGCTAGTTAAACAATAAACAGTGCCAACAACGCCACAGTGATGGGAGCTAACCAACCATGTTCAATGTTAGCTAGCCAACATTAGGCTCTAACTAGAACAGCAAATGGCTCTGGGAAACAAATAATAACATCAGCTAGGGAGCCAGCCAGCTAACATTAGCTAGCTAGCTAACAGTACACTTTAGCTTGAAATGAAACCACCTTCTGTCAAAATTAGAAAATGTGTAATATCTGAAAATGTAATGTTAGCTAGCTAACGCTAGACTATCTTACCTGTGTACAGCATCGTGTATGGACGCGTCTCCCTGTCAGGAATGCCGTGCCACGGTTGCCCTTAGTTTGAAGATGAAATCCAGAGACAGGTGTTTCCTCCATCTCGTTAGCGATCATACTCTAATTCCACTGATTTCAAAACTTGATCCTCCAGAAAGTGGAGAGCCACACTTATGCAGCTCCACTACACAGTATTTTTTTTAATGCGCATTCGACAGGATTACCAACACAGACTGACCAGCTTCTATGGCAGACCAATCATAACTCCTCTTTCGGCATGTCCAGCCCACTCATCTCAGCCAATCATGGCTTGTCGGAAGGTTGCTAACTTTTTCTGTGGCTTAACCAACAAGGCTCCTAAGTTCACAATTTTATTCATATTTACAGATGGCGTACGAGTTTGTTGTTCAGGCACATGAAAGTTCACACATTCAAGAAGGCAGAAAAAAAAATGCATTTTGATTAAAAAATATTTTTTTAACGTTCAAACGGCTCTCCTGTTAAGTCGTGACTTGTGACATACACCTAGTTTCCTGAATCAGATCACTTATGCTCTCAATGGTAATTTGATAAGAGTGACTCTAAAATCCAAACTGGTTTACCTTGACACCTTTTTTTGGTGCGCCAGGTCCATTCATAGTTGAGCTCACTCCGTTTAGCTCAACGCCGATTAGCTAATTTCTAATATTTTTTCTTATTATCAAGGCCAAATTCTCGCTGGCTTCCCTTACTTTCAATGCTACGGGCAACAATGTCATACTCGTTTGGACCAGACAGCATCAGATATATGGTCTACTGTAGAGAGACATAGGGGCGCTGTCTCACTCAGACAATTTCTCCTGTGAGATACATTCAGCCTTTTGCTTATTGAAGGACAATTATGAAGCACAGAGAGACGAAAGATACATTATATAAAAATGATCTTGGTTAATGTTTTGGGGAAGCCTGGCTTTCCTTGGTATAGAATAAATACCTGTCAGCTATTTAACTGTCTGTAACGTCTACTTGGTGAATGTTATAATGTCGACTACCGTCTGTCAATCTAAACTGTAACGTCTACTTGGTGAATGTTATAATGTCAACTATGTCTGCCAATCTAAACTGTAATGTCTTTTTAGTTTTGTGTATCCCGGATAGACTAGCTGTTGTTATGGAGTCAGGGGATCCAATCAGGTAGACTAGCTGTTTTTATGGAGTCAGGGGATCCAATCAGGTAGACTAGCTGTTGTTATGGAGTCAGGGGATCCAACCAGGTAGACTAGCTGTTGTTATGGAGTCAGGGGATCCAACCAGGTAGACTAGCTGTTGTTATGGAGTCAGGGGATCCAACCAGGTAGACTAGCTGTTGTTATGGAGTCAGGGGATCCAACCAGGTAGACTAGCTGTTGTTATGGAGTCAGGGGATCCAACCAGGTAGACTAGCTGTTGTTATGGAGTCAGGGGATCCAACCAAGTAGACTAGCTGTTGTTATGGAGTCAGGGGATCCAACCAGGTAGACTAGCTGTTGTTATGGAGTCAGGGGATCCATCCAGGTAGACTAGCTGTT
Source organism: Oncorhynchus kisutch (assembly GCF_002021735.2). Classification (NCBI taxonomy): domain Eukaryota; kingdom Metazoa; phylum Chordata; class Actinopteri; order Salmoniformes; family Salmonidae; genus Oncorhynchus; species Oncorhynchus kisutch. Next base: position 154,503 of record NW_022265964.1, on the reverse strand, counting down.
GTTATGGAGTCAGGGGATCCAACCAGGTAGACTAGCTGTTGTTATGGAGTCAGGGGATCCAACCAGGTAGACTAGCTGTTGTTATGGAGTCAGGGGATCCAACCAAGTAGACTAGCTGTTGTTATGGAGTCAGGGGATCCATCCAGGTAGACTAGCTGTTGTTATGGAGTCAGGGGATCCAACCAGGTAGACTAGCTGTTGTTATGGAGTCAGGGGATCCAACCAGGTAGACTAGCTGTTGTTATGGAGTCAGGGGATCCATCCAGGTAGACTAGCTGTTGTTATGGAGTCAGGGGATCCAACCAGGTAGACTAGCTGTTGTTATGGAGTCAGGGGATCCAACCAGGTAGACTAGCTGTTGTTATGGAGTCAGGGGATCCAACCAGGTAGACTAGCTGTTGTTATGGAGTCAGGGGATCCAACCAGGTAGACTAGCTGTTGTTATGGAGTCAGGGGATCCAACCAGGTAGACTAGCTGTTGTTATGGAGTCAGGGGATCCATCCAGGTAGACTAGCTGTTGTTATGGAGTCAGGGGATCCAACCAGGTAGACTAGCTGTTGTTATGGAGTCAGCGAGTGGGGATCCAACCAGATAGACTAGCTGTTGTTATGGAGTCAGGGGATCCAACCAGGTAGACTAGCTGTTGTTATGGAGTCAGGGGATCCAACCAGGTAGACTAGCTGTTGTTATGGAGTCAGGGGATCCAATCAGGTAGACTAGCTGTTGTTATGGAGTCAGGGGATCCAACCAGGTAGACTAGCTGTTGTTATGGAGTCAGGGGATCCAACCAGGTAGACTAGCTGTTGTTATGGAGTCAGGGGATCCAACCAGGTAGACTAGCTGTTGTTATGGAGTCAGGGGATCCAACCAGGTAGACTAGCTGTTGTTATGGAGTCAGCGAGTGGGGATCCAAATCAAATTAATAATTTTGGACTGTGTATGTTTAAATGCAACAAGAAGTATCTGAACTCTGACCTCCGACAATAAAAGTGTGGTAATTGTTAATGGTTCTTCAATGTTCAGAAATATTGACTGTTCTGTTATTTCTTATTGCAGCTGAGTGAGCTGTGACTTACATCTAAAATGAGTCTCTCTGGGGAGAGAGAGGAGACCACTGACTCTAAAATGAGTCTCTCTGGGGAGACAGAGGAGGGGACCACTGACTCTAAAATGAATCTCTCTGGGGAAAGAGAGGAGGAGACCACTGCCTCTAAAATGAGTCTCTCTGGGGAAAGAGAGACCACTGCCACTAAAATGACTCAAGACACCAGTTCTAAGAGGTAAGCGATTAATTGCAAAATATACAGTGCCTTGCGAAAGTAATCGGCCCCCTTGAACTTTGCGACCTTTTGCCACATTTCAGGCTTCAAACATAAAGATATAAAACTGTATTTTTTGTGAAGAATCAACAACAAGTGGGACACAATCATGAAGTGGAACGACATTTATTGGATATTTCAAACTTTTTTAACAAATCAAAAACTGAAAAATTGGGCCTGCAAAATTATTCAGCCCCCTTAAGTTAATACTTTGTAGCGCCACCTTTTGCTGCGATTACAGCTGTAAGTCGCTTGGGGTATGTCTCTATCAGTTTTGCACATCGAGAGACTGAAATTTTTTCCCATTCCTCCTTGCAAAACAGCTCGAGCTCAGTGAGGTTGGATGGAGAGCATTTGTGAACAGCAGTTTTTAGTTCTTTCCACAGATTCTCGATTGGATTCAGGTCTGGTCTTTGACTTGGCCATTCTAACACCTGGATATGTTTATTTTTGAACCATTCCATTGTAGATTTTGCTTTATGTTTTGGATCATTGTCTTGTTGGAAGACAAATCTCTGTCCCAGTCTCAGGTCTTTTGCAGACTCCATCAGGTTTTCTTCCAGAATGGTCCTGTATTTGGCTCCATCCATCTTCCCATCAATTTTAACCATCTTCCCTGTCCCTGCTGAAGAAAAGCAGGCCCAAACCATGATGCTGCCACCACCATGTTTGACAGTGGGGATGGTGTGTTCAGGGTGATGAGCTGTGTTGCTTTTACGCCAATCATAACATTTTGCATTGTTGCCAAAAAGATCCATTTTGGTTTCATCTGACCAGAGCACCTTCTTCCACATGTTTGGTGTGTCTCCCAGGTGGCTTGTGGCAAACTTTAAACGACACTTTTTATGGATATCTTTAAGAAATGGCTTTCTTCTTGCCACTCTTCCATAAAGGCCAGATTTGTGCAATATACGACTGATTGTTGTCCTATGGACAGAGTCTCCCACCTCAGCTGTAGATCTCTGCAGTTCATCCAGAGTGATCATGGGCCTCTTGGCTGCATCTCTGATCAGTCTTCTCCTTGTATGAGCTGAAAGTTTAGAGGGACGGCCAGGTCTTGGTAGATTTGCAGTGGTCTGATACTCCTTCCATTTCAATATTATCGCTTGCACAGTGCTCCTTGGGATGTTAAAGCTTGGGAAATATTTTTGTATCCAAATCCGGCTTTAAACTTCTTCACAACAGTATCTCGGACCTGCCTGGTGTGTTCCTTGTTCTTCATGATGCTCTCTTCGCGTTTAACGGACCTCTGAGACTATCACAGTGCAGGTGCATTTATACGGAGACTTGATTACACACAGGTGGATTGTATTTATCATCATTAGTCATTTAGGTCAACATTGGATCATTCAGAGATCCTCACTGAACTTCTGGAGAGAGTTTGCTGCACTGAAAGTAAAGGGGTTGAATAATTTTGCACGCCCAATTTTTCAGTTTTTGATTTGTTAAAAACGTTTGAAATATCCAATAAATGTTGTTCCATTTCATGATTGTGTCCCACTTGTTGTTGATTCTTCACAAAAAAATACAGTTTTATATCTTTACGTTTGAAGCCTGAAATGTGGCAAAAGGTTGCAAAGTTCAAGGGGGCCGAATACTTTCGCAAGGCACTGTACATTGCTCTTATGTCAAATGAATGAAAACGTTCCCCAAATTACATAAAATGTAGGCCTATATCATTCATTTAAAGGGTCAAAAATGGATTTACCAATTGCAGACTGTAGCATTATGAAGAAACATCAGGACTTCTAGAAGTTCCACTATACTGTTGTTAAAATGAAATAGATGAGGTATTGATGTGATATTGATGAGGTGATCTGTCTCCCTGTTTTGATCAGTGTCCAGAAGCCCAGAGCAGAGTCACCTACAACCAGCCTGCTATCAATCAAAAGTGATCAACCACCTGCTTTCAGCCAGGAACCATTAGCAGATGACAATAAGGAAGTGGAGAGTTTGGACAGTGAGGATGTATTAAAGATCACACACAACCTTCTGGACAGAAGAAGTAAGACTGTGTTTCATACAATATTACAAAGAACGGTACAAAGGCCATTATAAAACACACACATTAACTGATGAGTCCCAACTCTCATTGTTTTCCTACAGGTCAAACTCTGCTGACAGTCCAACAAAACATCAAGGCTAAACTGAAACACAAGTATCAACACATATCTGAAGGAATTGGACACCATGGAAACCAAAGTCTGTTCAAGGACATCTACACAGAGCTCTACATCACAGAGGGTGGAAGTGGAGGGCTCAATAATGAACATGAGGTTAGACAGATGGAGATGGCATACAAGAAACAAACCACACAAGAGACACCAATCAAATGCAACGACATCTTCAAGCCGTTACCTGGACAAGACAAACCTATCAGAACTGTGCTGACAAAAGGAATCGCTGGCATTGGAAAAACAGTCTCTGTGCAGAAGGTCGTCCTTGACTGGGCAGAGGGAAAAGCAAATCAGGACGTTCATTTCATGTTTCCTCTTCCTTTCCGTGATCTGAACCTGAAAAAGGACCAATACAGTCTGATGCAACTTCTTTCCCACTACTTCCCAGAAATGAAAGAGATTGTCAGCATTGAAGATGGTGAAACCAAAACTGATTTCATTTTGGATGGTCTGGATGAGTGTCGACTTCCTCTAGACTTCAAAAACAATGAGAAGTGCTGTGATGTCACGAAGCCAACCTCAGTGGCCGTGCTACTGACAAACCTCATCGAGGGGAATCTGCTTCCCTCATCTCATCTCTGGATAACCACACGGCCTGCAGCAGCCAATCAGATCCCTCCTGAGTGTGTTGACCAGGTGACAGAGGTACGAGGGTTCAATGATCCACAGAAGGAGGAGTACTTCAGGAAGAAAATCACAGATCAGAAACTGGCCAATGAAATCATCAAACACATAACGACATCAAGGAGCCTCCAGATCATGTGCCACATCCCGGTCTTCTGTTGGATATCAGCCACTGTCCTTGAGACGATGCTGAAAGTGGCAGAGAAGAATGAAGTCCCCAAAACTCTGACCCAGATGTGCTCACACTTCATGCTCATCCAAATCATTGTGAAGAACAGGAAGTACAACAAAACCACAGAGACAAACCCAAAGGAACTGTCTCAGTCAGACAAAGAGATGATCCTGAAACTGGCAAAGCTGGCTTTCCAACAGCTGCAGAAGGGCAACCTGATCTTCTATGAGGAGGACCTGAGAGAGTGTGGCCTTGATGTCACAGAGGCATCAGAGTACTCAGCATTGTGTACAGAGATATTTAAAGAAGAATCTGGGCTGTACCAAGAGAAGATCTACAGCTTTGTGCATCTGAGCATTCAGGAGTTTCTAGCAGCAGTGCATGCTTTAGAATCATGTCTGGACAACAAGGAAAATGTTTTCTCCCCCACTAGTGATGATGAAAAGAAGGAGTCAATCCAGTTGTCTGACTTACACAGGAGAGCAGTGGACCAGGCCTTGAAGAGTGAGAATGGACACCTGGACCTGTTCCTCCGCTTCCTTCTGGGTCTCTCGCTGGAGTCCAATCAGAATCTGTTACGAGGCCTTCTGACACAGACAGGAAGTACAACACAGAGCCATAAGAAAACAGTTAAGAGAATAGTCAGGTACCTTTCAGACAAGATTAAGTACGAATCCTCACCAGAAAGGATCATCAACTTGTTCCACTGTCTGAATGAACTTGGTTCCAACTCTCTAGTTGAAGACATGCAGACCTCCCTGCGATCGGGAACTCTTTCTGAAACAAGACTAAAACCTGACCAATGTTCAGCCCTGGCCTACCTGTTACTGATGTCAGAGGAGGTGCTGGAAGAGTTTGACCTGAAGACATACAACACATCAGAGAAAGGTTATCAGAGGTTGCTGCCCGTAGTGAAAACCTGCAAGAGAGCACTGTAAGTTCTGTTATTGAGTTGATGTTTACAGTATCATTATAATGAAGGCGTTGTACACTGCTCAAAAAATAAAGGGAACACTAAAATAACACATCCTAGATCTGAATGAATTAAACATTCTTATTAAACTCTTTTCTGTTCATAGTTGAATGTGCTGACAACAAAATCACACAAAAATTACCAATGGAAATCAAATTTATCAACCCATGGAGGTCTGGATTTGGAGTCACACTCAAAATTAAAGTGGAAAACCACACTACAGGCTGATCCAACTTTGATGTAATGTCCTTAAAACAAGTCAAAATGAGGCTCAGTAGTGTGTGTGGCCTCCACGTGCCTGTATGACCTCCCTACAATGCCTGGGCATGCTCCTGATGAGGTGGTGGATGGTCTCCTGAGGGGTCTCCTCCCAGACCTGGACTAAAGCATCCGCCAACTCCTGGACAGTCTGTGGTGCAACGTGGCATTGGTGGATGGAGCGAGACATGATGTCCCAGATGTGCTCAATTGGATTCAGGTCTGGTGAACAGGCATGCCAGTCCATAGCATCAATGCCATTCTTCTTGCAGGAACTGCTGACACACTCCAGCAAAATGAGGTCTAGCATTGTCTTGCATTAGGAGGAACCCAGGGCCAACCGCATCAGCATATGGTCTCACAAGGGGTCTGAGGATCTCATCTCGGTAACTAATGGCAGTCAGGCTACCTCTGGCGAGCACATGGAGGGCTGTGCGGCCCCCCAAAGAAATGCCACCCCACACCATGACTGACCCAGCGCCAAACCGGTCATGCTGGAGGATGTTGCAGGCAGCAGAACGTTCTCCACGGCGTCTCCAGACTCTGTCACGTCTGTCACGTGCTCAGTGTGAACCTGCTTTCATCTGTGGAGAGCACAGGGCGCCAGTGGCGAATTTGCCAATTTTGGTGTTCTCTGGCAAATGCCAAATGTCCTGCACGGTGTTGGGCTGTAAGCACAACCCCCACCTGTGGACGTCGGGCCCTCATACCACCCTCATAGAGTCTGTTTCTGACCGTTTGAGCAGACACATGCACATTTGTGGCCTGCTGGAGATCATTTTGCAGAGCTCTGGCAGTGCTCCTCCTGCTCCTCCTTGCACAAAGGCGGAGGTAGCGGTCCTGCTGCTGGGTTGTTGCCCTCCTATGGCCTCCTCCACATCTCCTGATGTACTGGCCTGTCTCCTGGTAGCGCCTCCATGCTCTGGACACTACGCTGACAGACACAGCAAACCTTCTTGCCACAGCTCGCATTGATGTGCCATCCTGGATGAGCTGCACTATCTGAGCCACTTGTGTGGGTTGTAGACTCCGTCTCATGCTACCACTAGAGTGAAAGCACGCCAGCATTCAAAAGTGACCAAAACATCAGCCAAGAAGCATAGGAACTGAGAGGTGGTCTGTGATCACCACCTGCAGAACCACTCCTTTATTGGGGGTGTCTTGCTAATTGCCTATAATTTCCACCTGTTGTCTATTCCATTTGCACAACAGCATGTGACATTTATTGTCAATCAGTGTTGCTTCCTAAGTGGACAGTTTGATTTCACAGAAGTGTGATTGACTTGGAGTTACATTGTGTTGTTTAAGTGTTCCCTTTATTTTTTTGAGCAGTGTATATCTAACAGACTATATCCTCTCTTCAGACTAGCTGGCTGTAAACTCACATATGAATCCTGTGAGACTCTGACCTCAGCTCTACAGACACCAAACTCCCCCCTGAGAGAACTGGACCTCAGCTACAATGACCTGAGAGGCAGAGGGATCGAGCTGCTCTGTGTTGGACTAACCAGTCCACTCTGCAACATACAGACACTAGTGTGAGTTAAATATCTTCAGTATGAGTTATTATGTGGATGTTTTAAACATGTGTTAATCATGTGCTCTTCTGCCCTCTAGTCTTGGTCAGTGTGGTCTGACAGAGGGTTGCTGTTCAGATCTGGCCTCAGTCCTGAGTTCACCCAACTCACAACTGAAACAACTGGAGCTGAGAGACAATGACCTGCAGGACTCGGGAGTTACACTGCTGTCTGCTGGACTGGTGGATCCAGACTGTAAACTACACACACTGGGGTAAGTACAGCTGTTTCAGTCAGGTCAGTACTGAGCTGAGTTACACTGCTGTCTGCTGGACTGGAGGATCCAGACTGTAAACTACACACACTGGGGTAAGTACAGCTGTTTCAGTCAGGTCGGAACTGAGCTTAGTGAAACAAATACTCTGAAAATCTGATTTTTTATCCCAATGTTTGTGTCATGGACAAATGTATTGGTGTCCTACAAGATGATTGACACCAGCACATCAACCTAGACAGCTTTTGTGTCTCTCTGTAGGCTGTCTGGCTGTCTGGTCACAGAGGAGGGCTGTGCTGCTCTGTCTTCAGCTCTGAGGTCAAACCCCTCCCACCTGAAAGAGCTGGACCTGAGCTACAATCACCCAGGAGACTCTGCAGGGGGACTGCTTTCAGCTGCTCTGGTGGATCCCACATATAAACTGATGAAGCTGAAGTAAGTCAGAATAGATGTCCTAATAGTGTGAGCAGCGGTTGTGTCATATGTAGTGTAGTAGGTTCAGTAGCATGAGAACATGATGGTAGAATTAAGGGGAAGTTTACTCAGCAGGCTGAGCACTCCATCACAGCATACATCATCACCACATGAATACTCTTCTTCTGCATCTCTGATATCCTGTTGGAATTGTACTCCGTTCTGTATGCAGTAGGTAGGATAGAATACCTGTATTTCTCTAGTAATGAACTGTACTCTGTTCTGTATGCAGTAGGTAGGGTAGAATACCTGTATGTCTCTAGTAATGAATTGTACTCCGTTCTGTATGCAGTAGGTAGGATAGTAATGAACTGGGATAGTGCACCAGAACACAACAATATGGTTTAAATGTTGACTGCTTTATTAGGTCTTTGTCAGTCAATAACCTGTTTCTCCTACAGTGTGGATCATGGCGGAGAGTGCAGGCTGAAATCAGGGCTGAGGAAATGTATGTCTCTTCAAACCTAATTAACTGCATTTTCAGAACTATAGTAACTAATCAATACTTGTTCTCTACCTACAAAACAACATTTTATATCAAGATGTGGTTTCATTAAACTCTCCTTTTGTCTACAGATGCCTGTCATCTCACCCTGGACCCAAATACAGCAAACCCAAACCTGATACTGTCTGAGGGGAACAGGAAGGTGACATGTGTGGTGGAGAAGCAGCATTATGAAGACCATCCAGACAGATTTGACTATCTTTACCAAGTTCTCTGCAGAGAAGGCTTATCTGGAGGTCGTTATTACTGGGAGGTGGAGAGGGATGGTAGCATGGCTGACATTGGTGTGGTGTACAAAGGAATGGAGAGAAAGGGATGGGAGGATGCCAGTTGGATTGGAGGCAATAGGGAGTCCAGATGTTTACTCTGCTCTCACAGTGGTTATCGCTTTTACCATGATGGAGTCAACAGAATCATCCCTGGTCCTGTTTCTAACAGAGTTGGAGTGTATCTGGACTGGTCAGCTGGTACTTTGTCCTTCTATAGTGTGTCCTCCTCTGGTTCACTGACACACCTTTACACAGAACACACCACATTCACTGAACCCCTCTATCCTGGGTTTGGGATTTCCTTCTTCTCAGTGACCTCAGTGACCCTGCGTCAGATAGATTACCAACACACTCAAAGGTGAGTGTTTTAATGGGTTCTGTTGGACCTACAGACAGTTAGATTAGTAGTAGTGGTGTGTTTTAATGTGTTGGACCTACAGACAGTTAGATTAGTAGTAGTGGTGTGTTTTAATGGGTTCTGTTGGACCTACAGACAGTTAGATTAGTAGTAGTGGTGTGTATTAATGTGTTCTGTTGGACCTACAGACAGTTAGATTAGTAGTAGAGGTGTGTTTTAACCTCTAGTGACTCCTGCGTGCGGGAGCGTAATCATCAACTGACACTAATTAGCATAATGCAACGGACATAAATATTCCTAGAAAATCTTCCTATTCATGAAAATCACAAGTTAAATATATTGAGACACAGCTTAGCCTTTTGTTAATCACCCTGTCATCTCAGATTTTCAAAATATGCTTTACAGCCTAAGCTAGACAAGCATTTGTGTAAGTTTATCGATAGCCTAGCATAGCATTTTGTCCAGCTAGCAGCAGGTAACTTGGTCACGGAAATCAGAAAAGCAATCAAATTAAATTGTTTACCTTTGATGAGCTTCGGATTTTTTCACTCACGAGACTCCCAGTTAGATAGCCAATGTTCCTTTTTTCTAAAAATATTATTTTTGTAGGCGAAATAGCTCCATTTGGCTGAGAAATCACCCGGAAATTGCAATCCCGAAAACTCAGAAAAATATTCCAAATTAGCTCCATAATATTGACAGAAACATGGCAAACGTTGTTTATAATCAATCCTCAAGGTGTTTTTTAAATATCTATTCGATAATATATCCACTGGGACAATTGGTTTTTCAGTAGGACCGATTGGAATAATGGCTACCTCTGTATTTTACGCGAGAATCACTCTGAGAGACATCAGGTGACCAGTTGCGCAATGTAGCCGCTTACGGTTATTCTTCAACATAAATCCGTAAAACTGTGTCACAATGCTGTAGACACCTTGGGGAATAAGGAGAAAAAGTAATCTGGTTGATAGCCCATTCACTGCTCAATAGGGACGCATTGGAATGCAGAGCTTTCAAAAAATGAGTCACTTCCGGATTGGATTTTTCTCAGGCTTTCCCTGCAATATCAGTTCTGTTATACTCACAGACAATATTTTAACAATTTTGGAAACTTTAGAGTGTTTTCTATCCTAAGCTGTCAATTATATGCATATTCTAGCATCTTGTCCTGACAAAATATCCTGTTTAATACGGGAACGTTATTTTTCCAAAAATGAAAATACTGCCCCCTAGTCACAAAAGGATTTAATGTGTTATTTAAGAGTCAGTCTCACTCTAACCACTAGAGGGCAGCAGAACCTGTTGAATAGGACAGCCTCACTGTAATGTCAGTCTCACTCTAACCACTAGAGGCCAGCAGAACCTGTTGAATAGGACAGCCTCACTGGAATGTCAGTCTCAATTTTGTGTCACAAGCGCAGTGCAGTGTTTTGAAGGGGGAAGAGTGTGTGTAACTCATGATACCTGGTGACTTCACATCTCTAGGGGGGAATGTAACTCATGATACCTGGTGACTTCACATTTCTAGGGGGGGGGGGTATGTAACTCATGATACCTGGTGACTTCACATCTCTGGGGAGGGGGGGGGGAATATAACTCATGATTCCTGGTGACTTCATCTCTAGGGGGGAATGTAACTCATGATACCTGGTGACTTCATCTCTCTAGGGGGGAATGTAACTCATGATACCTGGTGACTTCACATCTCTAGGGGGAATGTAACTCATGATACCTGGTGACTTCATCTCTCTAGGGGGGGGGGTGTGTGTAACTCATGATACCTCTTGACATCACATCTCTATGGGGGAATGTAACTCATGATAACTGGTGACGTCACATCTCTATGGGGGAATGTAACTCATGATACCTTGTGACTTCACATCTCTAGGGGGGAATGTAACTCATGATACCTGGTGACTTCACATCTCTAGGGGGGAATGTAACTCATGATACCTGGTGACTTCATCTCTAGGGGGGAATGTAACTCATGATACCTGGTGACTTCCTCTCTAGGGGGGAATGTAACTCATGATACCTGGTGACTTCACATCTCTAGGGGGGTAGGTAACTCATGATACCTGGTGACTTCACATTTCTAGGGGGGAATGTAACTCATGATACCTGGTGACTTCACATCTCTAGGGGGGAATGTAACTCATGATACCTGGTGACTTCACATCTCTTAGGGGAAATGTAACTCATGATACCTGGTGACTTCACATCTCTAGGGGGAATGTAACTCATGATACCTGGTGATGTCATCTCTAGGGGGGAATGTAACTCATGATACCTGGTGATGTCATCTCTAGGGGGGGGGGGGTGTATCATGATACCTGGTGACTTCACATCTCTAGGGGGAATGTAACTCATAATACCTGATGACTTCACATCTCAAGGGGCTTTCATCAAGATAAGCAATGTCATCTGTAACATCACCATCAGTATTGGCTTTATGGAAGGTGACATAGTGGGTTATGTCACATTTAGGCAATACACCCTACATAGGGAGCTGTTATGTCACCCTTTATACACACTTTATATTGCTTATGAAGACTGTATGTATGATATATAAAGCCTATATAAGTTGTATTTAGTTTAATCAGTCTATTATTCTGCTTTACCAACACCAGAGACCATGGTGGAGAGAGTTGGATCAGGCCTGGACCTGAGGACACCAGAGACCATGGTGGAGAGAGTTGGATCAAGCCTGGACCTGAGGACACCAGAGACCATGGTGGAGAGAGTTGTATCAAACCTGGACCTGAGAACACCAGAGACCATGGTGGAGAGAGTTGGATCAAGCCTGGACCTGAGGACACCAGAGACCATGGTGGAGAGAGTTGGATCAAGCCTGGACCTGAGGACACCAGAGACCATAGTGGAGAGTGTTGGATCAAGCCTGGACCTGAGAACACCAGAGACCATGGTGGAGAGAGTTGGATCAAGCCTGGACCTGAGGACACCAGAGACCATGGTGGAGAGAGTTGGACCAAGCCTGGACCTGAGGACACCAGAGACCATGGTGGAGAGAGTTGGACCAAGCCTGGACCTGAGGACACCAGAGACCATGGTGGAGAGAGTTGGATCAAGCCTGGACCTGAGAACACCAGAGAACATGGTGGAGAGAGTTGTATCAAGTCTGGACCTGAGAAAAGTGAGTTTTAACTGAATTGTTTTCAAACCGAAATATGATGAAAGAGTTCATTATACTTGAGTCCCAGACAAGGAACACAATCATGATCTATTTTGTCAAGACAAACTTAAAGGTAGAGTCAGCGATATGATGTAGATGCACAAAGTAAACATCATAGTGGGTACATTTATACAACAACTAAGAGCGTTGGAGCATTAGGCTAAACTTCTCTGTTTTAGTCCTGTGGCTACCACTCTGTAAGAGAGTGAAGAGAACCCTTTCACATGGGCAGATACTGTGTGTGACTGTGTGAGAGAGAAGTCGGGCATCTTGCTCATCACAATATCTGTGGTGTTGCTCGTACAACATAATTTATCTGACTCTTGTTGTGGTAATTTCCTGTATACAGTGCTTTGCGAAAGTATTCGGCCCCCTTGAACTTTGCGACCTTTTGCCACATTTCAGGCTTCAAACATAAAGATATAAAACTGTATTTTTTTGTGAAGAATCAACAACAAGTGGGACACAATCATGAAGTGGAACGACATTTATTGGATATTTCAAACTTTTCTAACAAATCAAAAACGGAAAAATTGGGCGTGCAAAATTATTCAGCCCCCTTAAGTTAATACTTTGTAGCGCCACCTTTTGCTGTGATTACAGCTGTAAGTCGCTTGGGGTATGTCTCTATCAGTTTTGCACATCGAGAGACTGAAATGTTTTCCCATTCCTCCTTGCAAAACAGCTCGAGCTCAGTGAGGTTGGATGGAGAGCATTTGTGAACAGCAGTTTTCAGTTCTTTCCACAGATTGTCGATTGGATTCAGGTCTGGACTTTGACTTGGCCATTCTAACACCTGGATATGTTTATTTTTGAACCATTCCATTGTAGATTTTGCTTTATGTTTTGGATCATTGTCTTGTTGGAAGACAAATCTCCGTCCCAGTCTCAGTTCTTTTGCAGACTCCATCAGGTTTTCTTCCAGAATGGTCCTGTATTTGGCTCCATCCATCTTCCCATCAATTTTAACCATCTTCCCTGTCCCTGCTGAAGAAAAGCAGGCCCAAACCATGATGCTGCCACCACCATGTTTGACAGTGGGGATGGTGTGTTCGGGGTGATGAGCTGTGTTGCTTTTATGCCAAACATAACGTTTTGCATTGTTGCCAAAAAGTTCAATTTTGGTTTCATCTGACCAGAGCACCTTCTTCCACATGTTTGGTGTGTCTCCCAGGTGGCTTGTGGCAAACTTTAAATGACACCTTTTATGGATATCTTTAAGAAATGGCTTTCTTCTTGCCACTCTTCCATAAAGGCCAGATTTGTGCAATATACGACTGATTGTTGTCCTATGGACAGAGTCTCCCACCTCAGCTGTAGATCTGTGCAGTTCATCCAGAGTCATCATGGGCCTCTTGGCTGCATCTCTGATCAGTCTTCTCCTTGTATGAGCTGAAAGTTTAGAGGGACGGCCAGGTCTTGGTAGATTTGCAGTGGTCTGATACTCCTTCCATTTCAATATTATCGCTTGCACAGTGCTCCTTGGGATGTTTAAAGCTTGGGAAATATTTTTGTATCCAAACCCGGCTTTAAACTTCTTCACAACAGTATCTCGAACCTGCCTGGTGTGTTCCTTGTTCTTCATGATGCTCTCTGCGCTTTTAACGGACCTCTGAGACTATCACAGTGCAGGTGCATTTATACGGAGACTTGATTACACACAGGTGGATTGTATTTATCATCATTAGTCATTTAGGTCAACATTGGATCATTCAGAGATCCTCACTGAACTGCTGGAGAGAGTTTGCTGCACTGAAAGTAAAGGGGCTGAATAATTTTGCACGCCCAATTTTTCAGTTTTTGATTTGTTAAAAAAGTTTGAAATATACAATAAATGTCGTTCCACTTCATGATTGTGTCCCACTTGTTGTTGATTCTTCACAAAAAAATACTGTTTTATATCTTTATGTTCGAAGCCTGAAATGTGGCAAAAGGTTGCAAAGTTCAAGGGGGCCGAATACTTTCGCAAGGCACTGTAACTACGTGATGAGAGAGCAAACCACACACAAGTCAGAGTTATATTATAAAGTCCATCTTTAAGCATATATGAGCTTCACCATAACCCTTTTTGACTCTCAGATCAATTCAGTGTTTATAAATGAAATCTCTGAGAGTCCCTACAACACAATTCTTAGTATCATTTATAGCCAAGAAACACCCCTCTCAACTCACATAACGAACCACAGATCTTAGGAACAGTTCACAAAGACCCTTTTACTTGAAAGAGGAGTATCCCATAATTCATAGCATTAGGTATAAATTACCGTTCAGTTTGGTCTCTTTAACTGAGGTTCTGATCTTGTTCTTGGTACCACTTAGAACCAAAACATTACCTCATCCAATGGCATATATCAATTGTCAATTCTAGATACTCCCATCCCAAATACACCCCCTCTTCTCCCCACTCCTGGAGAAGCTCACTAAGGGGAGTGAACCTCTAGGTCATATACTATGAAAGATAAGTTCAACATCAGAAGAGGTGGTATAATGGTCCCAGACACTGCCATACTCCTCCCCAGACATGGAAAAGAAGGGAGTGACTGGAATACAGACATAATGGAGCCCTTTACATGGTTTAGGAATAGTTACAGACACATTTCCATGAGAAGACAATGTTCCATTCTGTCCTCCTCCCCTTCTGATATTCTACATAGCACCAGATGGTTTAACAGATACATATGAAGACGAGCCTGACCTCTCCCCTCTCTGGGCCCCAAGTGACTGAGCCGAGAAGGGATAACTGCAACGGCCAACACTATAGTCCAAAGGGAAACATTCTAATAATGACAAGTATCTCACAAGCATATTACGAAAATAAAACATCTTATCTATGTGACCCAACTAATTCTGATTCATCCTTTGCACATGGCTAGAAACTGTGTGGGACTGTGTGAGAGAGAAGTCGGGCATCTTGCTCATCACAATATCTGTGGTTCTGCTCGTACAACATAATTTATCTGACTCTACCTTTAAGCTCTCATCCTAGGATCTACCAGAAATCAGGCCCCCAAACATCTACAAAACATGGACCAGAACGATGTTGTTTCCTGCTTCCACAAACATGAATTAATATAACACTAATGTCAGATTAGGGTATGCTAATGAGTGTACATTCTGAGGCTGTTGCTCACTTATATTCATTTTTATAACAAGTCTATTTAATAATTATTAATTCATTATTACATGAGATTGTCCATTTTAAATAACAACTACTTTTGCCTTCAGGGATTCCTCAGAGCTGTAAGACTTGTGACCACGTTGAGGTAAGTCATAATGTCAATTCTTACTTTTTTGTACCTGCAGGAGTCAGGCACAGTCTCAAAGCCAGGTGTGTACTGACCAACCATTCATACTGGGATATAGACAGTCCTGTGTTCTGCTTTAGTAATATAAACACAGTCTCAAAGCCAGGTGTGTACTGACCAACCATTCATCCTGGGATATAGACAGTCCTGTGTTCTGCTTTAGTAATATAAACACAGTCTCAAAGCCAGGTGTGTACTGACCAACCATTCATCCTGGGATATAGGCAGTCCTGTGTTCTGCTTGTAGTCATGCAGGATTTTAGCTGGTGTCATATTTTGTCATTAGACAGTTTAATTGATAAATCACCAGCATTCCATGTAACATTGAATAAATACATTAGATTAGTTACTTTGGTTAATTGGCCAGTTTCCCAGACACGGATTAAGTTTAGTCCTGGACCTTAAAGAACTTTCTATTGAAACTTCCATTGAGCATGCTTTTTAGTCCAGCACTAGACTCAATCTGTGTCCAGGAAACAGGCCCCATATCTATTACTGACATGCTTGTTCTTGTTCAGGACTCCACACACTGGCTTCAGATTGAACCCTTGACTTCCACTGTCCAGGGAGTGACAATGTTCAGGTAAAATATCTACTTATAAAATTTAATTCCACCTGCTAGTGTATTTCCCTGTTACCTTTCGGAATAGTCTTCTAATCAAACCTCTCCATTTGATGATTGACCCTCTACCATCTTGTTGTTGCCCTCAGACACAGGACACCCAAAGGGAGTTATGAGTGCACAGTGTCTGGGGTCCGCTGGCTGTGTGAGAGAGATGTCATTCTGAAGTATCACTTCAGGAACTGGGAACCCTACAGTCAACTTCTGAAAGACATGCAGTACACACAAGGTGGTCCATTGCTGGACATCACTATGGAGTTAGGTGAACTGGAGGAAGTTCATCTGCCACACTTTGTCTGTTTAGGTAAAACCATGTAGAAATAGTATTCAGAAAGACATTTCCATGTAACTGAGTTTCACTTCCTCAATTAATGAATAAACTATTCTGGGAGTTTGAGTTTACTGTGATCTGGTACTGCATATTCTTTGTGTTTTAGTTGGATGAATAATACAATATTTGTCGTTCTGTCTCCTTTGTATTGTGTTGTTCAGGGACCAACCCTTCCCTGAGGAATGAGATGAAGATTCTTCATGTAGAGGAACATGGAGTGTCTTTAGAGGAAGTGCATGAGGTCACCAGATTCCATGCTAAGATTCTCCATCCCAAGTTCTCAGCTATCTCTGTTATACTGAGCTATATCTTTTCATGGAACGTAGATGTCCACTGTGAGCTGATGCTCTATCTGACAGTGAAAAGGGAAACATTAATTTCTCGCCTGTACCTGTTCCCCTGGAACCCCGGCCAAATACAGGTGAGGGACCATTATTATAGAGATTACCTTAACTAACCACTGGTGCAGTTTATGTTGACACTCATTAAATTAAGTGTGTTGCCAATTTTCTGAATAATGTTTGAATTAGACTGTACATTGACCGGCTGGGTCGTTTCGCAGGCTGTGGAACAACAGGAAAAGCCTCAAGTGTCTTCAAGGATTCTCATCTCCAGACCAGAGCCTTCCTTCAAACTGAATAGTTCCTTCAGACTGAACATTCCCTGTTCTACCTCCATCAATCCACAGGTACAGTTTCAGTAGAATGAGAACATGAATCTGACATTTAAGTCACATTTCTATGCATTGACCTCTCTGTCGCTTACAAGATTATTAATTCATATGAATTGACAAAGCTCTCTCTCTCTCTCTCTCTCTCTCTCTCTCTCTCTCTCTCTCTCTCTCTCTCTCTCTCTCTCTCTCTCTCTCTCTCTTTCTCTCTCTGTCTCTCCCTCTTCCTCTCTTTCTCTCTCTTCCTCTCTGTCTCTCTCTCTCAGTCGCTCTCAATTCAATTCAAATGGCTTTATTGGCATGGGAAACATATGTTTACATTGCCAAAACAATCTCTCTCTCTCCAGAAGATTCATCTCATACAAAGAGACACCACACCAAGCTTTTTCAGGGCGGTTGTGAAAATGACAGGGATTGACATTGAGATGGAGTTATTCAGTGATGATGAGAGGACAGTATGGAAAGAAAAAGTATCACAAGGTAGGAGCATATTTATTTATTTATTTATTTATTTTTATTTCACCTTTATTTAACCAGGTAAGCTACTTGAGAACAAGTTCTCATTTACATCTGCGACCTGACCAAGATAAAGCAAAGCAGTGCGACACAAACAACACAGTGTTACTCATGCAGTCAATAATACAATAGAAAAAGTCTATATACACAGTGTGTGCAAATGAGGTAAGATAAGGGAGGTAAGGCAATAAATAGGCCATAGTGGCAAAATAATTACAATATAGCAATTAAACACTGGAATGGTAGATGTGCAGAAGATGAATGTGCAAGTAGAGATACTGGGGTGCAAAGGAGCAAGATAAATAAATAAATACAGTATGGGGATGAGGTAGTTGGATGGGATATGTCAATCATCACGTTGTACTTTAGTACCAGATGCTATTTAGAGTGATATAACCTCATTTTTGTTTATCTTTCAGATGAATACATCTCTGACACCTGTTCAACAAGTAAGTAAACATGAGTTACAATGCATTCAGAAAGTATTCAGACCCCTTGAGTCCTGAGCACGTTTTCATCAAGGATCTCTGTACTGTTCTCCGTTCATCTTTCCCTTAATCCTGACTAGTCTCCCAGTCCCTGCCGCTGAAAATCATCCCCACAGCATGATGCTGCCACCACTGTCGGGATGGTGCCAAGTTGGCATTCAGAAAGTATTCAGACCCCTTGACTTTTTCCACATTTTTTACAGCCTTGTTCTAAGTTTTTTTTTTTTTTTTTACCTCATCAACATAATACCAATAATGACATCACAATAACCCATACTGACATCACAATACCCCATAATGACATCACAATACCCCATAATGACATCACAATACCCCATAATGACATCACAATACCCCATAATGACATCACAATACCCCATAATGACATCACAATACCCCATACTGACAAAGCAAAAACAGACAAAACTGAAAGCTTGGCACACCTGTATTTGGGGAGTTTCTCCCATTCTTCTCTGCAGATCCTCTCAAGCTGCACAGCTATTTTCAGGTCTCTCCAGAGATGTTAGATTGGGTTCAAGTCCGGGCTCTGGCTGGGCCACTCAAGGACATTCAGAAACACCCAGTTGAACCTTCGCCTCAGTCTGAGGTCCTGAGCTCTCTGGAGCAGGTTTACATCAAGGATCTCTCTGTACTTTTCTCCGTTCATCTTTCCCTTGATCCTGAATAGTCTCCCAGTCCCTGCCGCTGAAAAACATCCCCACAGCATGATGCTTCCACCACCATGCTTCACTGTAGGGTTGGTGCCATCACCATGCTTCACTGTAGGGATGCTTCCACCACCATGCTTCACTGTAGGGATGGTGCCAGGTTTCATCCAGATGTGACGCTTGGCATTCAGGCCAAAGAGTTCAATCTTGGTTTCATCAGACCAGATCATTTTGTTTCACATAGTCTGAGAGTCCTTTAGGTGCCTTTTGGCTAACTCGAAGCAGGCTGTCATGTGCCTTTTACTGAGGATTGGCTTCAGTCTGGCCACTACCATAAAGGCCTGATTGGTGGAGTGCTGCAGAGATGGTTGTCCTTCTGGAAGGTTCTCCCATCTTCACAGAGGAACTCTAGAGCTCTGTCACCTCCCTGACCAAAGCCCTTCTCCCCCGATTGGTCAGTTTGACTGGGCGGCCAGCTCTATGAAGAGTCTTGGTGATTACAAACTCCTTCCATTTAAGAATGATGGAGTCCACTGTGTTCGTGGGGACCTTCAATGCTGCATAAATGTTTCGGTACCTCTCCCCAGATCTAGGCCTCAACATAATCCTGTCTTTGAGCTCAATTTCGAGTCTCATAGCAAAGGGTCTGAATACTTATGTAAATAAGGTTCTGTTTATTTTTAATACATTTGTAAACATCTGTTTTCACTTTGTCAGTATGGGGTGTTGTGATGTCATTATGGGGTATTGTGATGTCATTATGGGGTATTGTGATGTCAGTATGGGGTATTGTGATGGCATTATGGGGTATTGTGATGTCAGTATGGGGTATTGTGTGTAGATTGATGAGGGAAAAAATTTATTTAATCCATTTTAGAATAAGGCTGAAACGTAACAAAATGTGGAAAAAGTCAAGGGGTCTGAATACTTTCTGAATGCACTGTACAAACCAATGGCATGAGGGCCAGTCAACATGGTTTACTGTAGGACCTGGACTAGTCCTGATTATAAAACACTGTCTTCAAGAACAATGACATCTCCTCCAGGACTTGATGTAGATTAGCCTGGTTCTGAATGTCCCAATGACATCTCCTCCAGGACTTGATGTAGATTAATCTGGTTCTGAATGCCCCAATGACATCTCCTCCAGGACTTGATGGAGATTAACCTGGTTCTGAATGACCCAATGACATCTCCTCCAGGACTTGATGTAGATTAACCTGGTTCTGAATGCCCCAATGACATCTCCTCCAGGACTTGATGTAGATTAACCTGGTTCTGAATGACCCAATGACATCTCCTCCAGGACTTGATGTAGATTAACCTGGTTCTGAATGTCCCAATGACATCTCCTCCAGGACTTGATGTAGATTAGCCTGGTTCTGAATGACCCAATGACATCTCCTCCAGGACTTGATGTAGATTAACCTGGTTCTGAATGACCCAATGACATCTCCTCCAGGACTTGATGGAGATTAACCTGGTTCTGAATGCCCCAATGACATCTCCTCCAGGACTTGATGTAGATTAACCTGGTTCAGAATGTCCCAATGACATCTCCTCCAGGACTTGATGTAGATTAACCTGGTTCTGAATGCCCCAATGACATCCCCTCCAGGACTTGATGGAGATTAACCTGGTTCTGAATGCCCCAATGACATCTCCTCCAGGACTTGATGTAGATTAACCTGGTTCAGAATGTCCCAATGACATCTCCTCCAGGACTTGATGTAGATTAACCTGGTTCTGAATGCCCCAATGACATCTCCTCCAGGGCTTGATGTAGATTAACCTGGTTCTGAATGCCCCAATGACATCTCCTCCAGGACTTGATGGAGATTAACCTGGTTCTGAATGCCCCAATGACATCTCCTCCAGGACTTGATGTAGATTAACCTGGTTCTGAATGTCCCAATGACATCTCCTCCAGGACTTGATGGAGATTAACCTGGTTCTGAATGCCCCAATGACATCTCCTCCAGGACTTGATGTAGATTAACCTGGTTCAGAATGTCCCAATGACATCTCCTCCAGGACTTGATGTAGATTAACCTGGTTCTGAATGCCCCAATGACATCTCCTCCAGGACTTGATGTAGATTAACCTGGTTCTGAATGCCCCAATGACATCTCCTCCAGGACTTGATGGAGATTAACCTGGTTCTGAATGCCCCAATGACATCTCCTCCAGGACTTGATGTAGATTAACCTGGTTCTGAATGTCCCAATGACATCTCCTCCAGGACTTGATGGAGATTAACCTGGTTCTGAATGCCCCAATGACATCTCCTCCAGGACTTCATGTAGATTAACCTGGTTCTGAATGCCCCAATGACATCTCCTCCAGGACTTGATGGAGATTAACCTGGTTCTGAATGCCCCAATGACATCTCCTCCAGGACTTGATGTAGATTAACCTGGTTCTGAATGCCCCAATGACATCTCCTCCAGGACTTGATGGAGATTAACCTGGTTCTGAATGCCCCAATGACATCTCCTCCAGGACTTGATGTAGATTAACCTGGTTCTGAATGTCCCAATGACATCTCCTCCAGGACTTGATGGAGATTAACCTGGTTCTGAATGCCCCAATGACATCTCCTCCAGGACTTCATGTAGATTAACCTGGTTCTGAATGCCCCAATGACATCTCCTCCAGGACTTGATGGAGATTAACCTGGTTCTGAATGCCCCAATGACATCTCCTCCAGGACTTCATGTAGATTAACCTGGTTCTGAATGCCCCAATGACATCTCCTCCAGGACTTGATGTAGATTAACCTGGTTCTGAATGACCCAATGACATCTCCTCCAGGACTTGATGTAGATTAACCTGGTTCTGAATGCCCCAATGACATCTCCTCCAGGACTTGATGTAGATTAACCTGGTTCTGAATGACCCAATGACATCTCCTCCAGGACTTGATGTAGATTAGCCTGGTTCTGAATGCCCCAATGACATCTCCTCCAGGACTTGATGTATATTAACCTGGTTCTGAATGTCCCAGTCTGTTTTTCTATGTCTGTGAACCCGGCCCTAAATGTGAATATGTGATATGTTCAGGTCATTATTGTAAAATAGAATGTTTTCTCAAGAGTCTGCTTCTAAATGACTGAAATGTAAATGTACAAATGTAATTATTTTGTAACCTGACTCTCTCAGGTGCTGTGTTGGGGGTAGGGCGTCCGTCTGAGAGCAGTCTGACTGGTTCTCCAGAGCACCAGCTGCGTTCTGTACGGACAGAGTTTGTGAAACGAGCGTCAAGAGCTGTCCTGGATGGTCTGCTGGACGGACTCCTGCAACACACAGTCATCAACCAGGAGGAAATGGAGTCAGTGAAGGGGATCGCTGAGAGGGCAGAGAAGGCACGTGACATCATTGACATGGTGTTGAGAAAAGGAACTGAGTCGTGTTCCAGGATGATCAACCTTCTTGGGGAGCTGGACCACTGTCTTTGTTCACAGCTTCAGATCAACAGTGTTGGGGTACCAACCTAATGGTAGAATGGATAGCAACAGTGTTGGGGTACCAACCTAATGGTAGAATGGATAGTAACAGTGTTGGGGTATCAACCTAATGGTAGAATAGATAGTAACAGTGTTGGGGTACCAACCTAATGGTAGAATAGATAGTAACAGTGTTTGGGTACCAACCTAATGGTAGAATGGATAGTAACAGTGTTGGGGTACCAACCTAATGGTAGAATGGATAGTAACAGTGTTGGGGTACCAACCTAATGGTAGAATGGATAGTAACACTCCTATTCAAACATACCTGATCCTAGATCGACACTCAAGCTCTCTCTCAAGACATCAGTCGGGAAGTTAAAGCTTGGTCACAAATGGGTATTCCAAATGGACAATGACCCCAAGCATACTTCCAAAGTTGTGGCAAAATGGCTTAAGGACAACAAAGTCAAGGTATTGGAGTGGCCATCACAAAGCCCTGACCTAGAAAATTTGTGGGCAGAACTGAAAGAGTGTGTGCGAGCAAGGAGGCCTAAAAACCTGACTCAGTTACACCAGCTCTGTCAGGAGAAATTAGCCAAAATTCACCCAACTTATTGTGGGAAGCTTGTGGAAGGCTACCCGAAACGTTTGACCCAAGTTAAACAATTTAAAGGCAATGCTACCAAATACGAATTGAGTGTATGTAAACTTCTGACCCACTGGGAATGTGATGATAGAAATAAAAGCTGAAATAAATCATTCTCTCAACTATTATTCTGACATTTTACATTCTTAAAATAAAGTGGTGATCCTAACTGACCTAAAACAGGGAATTTTTACTTGGATTAAATGTCATGAATTGTGAAAAACTGAGTTTAAATGTATTTGTCTAAGGTGTATGTAAACTTCTGACTTCAACTGTACATATATTTAGATTAATAGAAATGAATCTAAATTAAATGAGTCGTTCTAAGTATAATTAATACTCAGTAATGTCAAAATGGAAGAATATATATGTATATCTCTTAGATTGATAGAAATTAAATACCTAAAATAGTCGTTCCATAAGTTTTCAGCTCCCTGAGTCAATACATGTTAGAAAAACCTTGGCAGTCATTACAGCTGGGAGTCTTCTTGGGTAAGTCTCAAAGAGTCATTACAGCTGGGAGTCTTCTTGGGTAAGTCTCTAAGAGTCATTACAGCTGGGGGTCTTCTTGGGTAAGTCTCTAGGAGTCATTACAGCTGGGTGTCTTTCTGGGTAAGTCTCTAAGAGCTGGGAGTCTTCTAGGGTAAGTCTCTAAGAGTCATTACATCTGGGAGGCTTCTTGGGTAAGTCTCTAAGAGTCATTACAGCTGGGAATCTTCTTGGGTAAGTCTCTAAGTGTCACGGTTGTTGTAAGAGATGGAACAAGGCGCAGCGTTTGATGAGGTTCACATATTTATTTAAAGTGAAACTTCTTTAACCAAAACAATAAACAAGCAACACACCGTTACTATGTGGTGACACAAGCACCAATGCAAACAATATCCCACAAACACAGGTGGGAAAAATGGCTACCTAAATATGATCCCCAATTAGAGGCAACTAATTGGGAACCATACAAAACACCAACATAGAAATATTGAACTAGAACACCCCCTAGTCACGAACCAAGGGCTCTTTATGGTCCGGGCATGACACTAAGAGCTTTACACACCTGGATTGTACAATATTAACCCATTATTATTTTCATAATTCTTCAAGCTCTGTCAAGATGTTGGAGATCATGGGTATAGACAGCCATTTTCACATCTTGTCATAGATGTACAAGCAGATTTAAGTCAAAACTGTAACTTGGCCACTCAGGAACATTCAATGTCTTCTTGGTAAGAAACTCCAGTGTAGATTTGGCCTTGTGTTATAGGTTATTGTCCTGCTGAAAGGTGAAATCATCTCCCTGTGTCTGGTGTAAAGCAGACTGAACTAGGTTTTCCTCTAGGATTTTGCCTGTTCTTAGCTCCATCCTGTTTCTTTTCATCCTGAAAAACTCCCCAGTATTTGCTGGGGCATACCCATACCAGGAAGCAGCCACCACCATGCTTGAAAATAAGGAGGCAGTTACTCAGTGATGTGTTGTGTTTCACTCTGTCATTTAAGTCGTTATGATGGAGTCACTACAATGTTGTTGATCCCTCCTCAGTTTTCTCCTGTATGGGGGGACAGGTCCACTTTGGCATTACAGAGTATTTTCAGTAGATAGTTGACTAAACATTACAGTTAAATCCATCTTAATCCCACTATGTAACACAATAGAGAAATCCAAGGGGTATGAACACTTTTGCAAGGCTCTGTATGTTATGTAGAATAGACAATCGTGTCAGCCAGGGTCGGCGTCAATTCCAAATAAGTCAGTCCATTCAGGAAGTAAACTAAAATTCAAGTTCAATAACTGGAAAAGGGCATCAATTTTCAATGACCAATGGGAAGGGAAAACAACATTCTCAATTTTCAATGACCAATGGGAAGGGAAAACAACATTCTCAATTTTCAATGACCAATGGGAAGGGAAAAACAACATTCTCCATTTTCAATGACCAATGGGAAGGGAAAAACAACATTCTCAATTTTCAATGACCAATGGGAAGGGAAAACAACATTCTCAATTTTCAATGACCAATGGGAAGGGAAAACAACATTCTCAATTTTCAATGACCAATGGGAAGGGAAAACAACATTCTCAATTTTCAATGACCAATGGGAAGGGAAAAACAACATTCTCCATTTTCAATGACCAATGGGAAGGGGAAAACAACATTCTCAATTTTCAATGACCAATGGGAAGGTAAAACAACATTCTCAATTTTCAATGACCAATGGGAAGGGAAAACAACATTCTCCATTTTCAATGACCAATGGGAAGGGAAAACAACATTCTCAATTTTCAATGACCAATGGGAAGGGAAAACAACATTCTCAATTTTCAATGACCAATGGGAAGGGAAAAAAACATTCTCAATTTTCAATGACCAATGGGAAGGGAAAACAAACATTCTCAATTTTCAATGACCAATGGGAAGGGAAAAACAACATTCTCCATTTTCAATGACCAATGGGAAGGGAAAAACAACATTCTCCATTTTCAATGACCAATGGGAAGGGAAAACAACATTCTCCATTTTCAATGACCAATGGGAAGGGAAAACAACATTCTCCATTTTCAATGACTAATGGGAAGGGAAAACAACATTCTCCATTTTCAATGACTAATGGGAAGGGAAAACAACATTCTCCATTTTCAATGACTAATGGGAAGGGAAAACAACATTCTCCATTTTCAATGACTAATGGGAAGGGAAAACAACATTCTCCATTTTCAATGACTAATGGGAAGGGAAAACAACATTCTCCATTTTCAATGACTAATGGGAAGGGAAAACAACATTCTCCATTTTCAATGACTAATGGGAAGGGAAAACAACATTCTCCATTTTCAATGACTAATGGGAAGGGAAAACAACATTCTCCATTTTCAATGACTAATGGGAAGGGAAAACAACATTCTCCATTTTCAATGACTAATGGGAAGGGAAAACAACATTCTCCATTTTCAATGACTAATGGGAAGGGAAAACAACATTCTCCATTTTCAATGACTAATGGGAAGGGAAAACAACATTCTCCATTTTCAATGACTAATGGGAAGGGAAAACAACATTCTCCATTTTCAATGACTAATGGGAAGGGAAAACAACATTCTCCATTTTCAATGACTAATGGGAAGGGAAAACAACATTCTCCATTTTCAATGACTAATGGGAAGGGAAAACAACATTCTCCATTTTCAATGACTAATGGGAAGGGAAAACAACATTCTCCATTTTCAATGACTAATGGGAAGGGAAAACAACATTCTCCATTTTCAATGACTAATGGGAAGGGAAAACAACATTCTCCATTTTCAATGACTAATGGGAAGGGAAAACAACATTCTCCATTTTCAATGACTAATGGGAAGGGAAAACAACATTCTCCATTTTCAATGACTAATGGGAAGGGAAAACAACATTCTCCATTTTCAATGACTAATGGGAAGGGAAAACAACATTCTCCATTTTCAATGACTAATGGGAAGGGAAAACAACATTCTCCATTTTCAATGACTAATGGGAAGGGAAAACAACATTCTCCATTTTCAATGACTAATGGGAAGGGAAAACAACATTCTCCATTTTCAATGACTAATGGGAAGGGAAAACAACATTCTCCATTTTCAATGACTAATGGGAAGGGAAAACAACATTCTCCATTTTCAATGACTAATGGGAAGGGAAAACAACATTCTCCATTTTCAATGACTAATGGGAAGGGAAAACAACATTCTCCATTTTCAATGACTAATGGGAAGGGAAAACAACATTCTCCATTTTCAATGACTAATGGGAAGGGAAAACAACATTCTCCATTTTCAATGACTAATGGGAAGGGAAAACAACATTCTCCATTTTCAATGACTAATGGGAAGGGAAAACAACATTCTCCATTTTCAATGACTAATGGGAAGGGAAAACAACATTCTCCATTTTCAATGACTAATGGGAAGGGAAAACAACATTCTCCATTTTCAATGACTAATGGGAAGGGAAAACAACATTCTCCATTTTCAATGACTAATGGGAAGGGAAAACAACATTCTCCATTTTCAATGACTAATGGGAAGGGAAAACAACATTCTCCATTTTCAATGACTAATGGGAAGGGAAAACAACATTCTCCATTTTCAATGACTAATGGGAAGGGAAAACAACATTCTCCATTTTCAATGACTAATGGGAAGGGAAAACAACATTCTCCATTTTCAATGACTAATGGGAAGGGAAAACAACATTCTCCATTTTCAATGACTAATGGGAAGGGAAAACAACATTCTCCATTTTCAATGACTAATGGGAAGGGAAAACAACATTCTCCATTTTCAATGACTAATGGGAAGGGAAAACAACATTCTCCATTTTCAATGACTAATGGGAAGGGAAAACAACATTCTCCATTTTCAATGACTAATGGGAAGGGAAAACAACATTCTCCATTTTCAATGACTAATGGGAAGGGAAAACAACATTCTCCATTTTCAATGACTAATGGGAAGGGAAAACAACATTCTCCATTTTCAATGACTAATGGGAAGGGAAAACAACATTCTCCATTTTCAATGACTAATGGGAAGGGAAAACAACATTCTCCATTTTCAATGACTAATGGGAAGGGAAAACAACATTCTCAATTTTCAATGACCAATGGGAAGGGAAAAACAACATTCTCCATTTTCAATGACCAATGGGAAGGGAAAAACAACATTCTCAATTTTCAATGACCAATGGGAAGGGAAAACAACATTCTCAATTTTCAATGACCAATGGGAAGGGAAAACAACATTCTCAATTTTCAATGACCAATGGGAAGGGAAAACAACATTCTCAATTTTCAATGACCAATGGGAAGGGAAAAACAACATTCTCCATTTTCAATGACCAATGGGAAGGGGAAAACAACATTCTCAATTTTCAATGACCAATGGGAAGGTAAAACAACATTCTCAATTTTCAATGACCAATGGGAAGGGAAAACAACATTCTCCATTTTCAATGACCAATGGGAAGGGAAAACAACATTCTCAATTTTCAATGACCAATGGGAAGGGAAAACAACATTCTCAATTTTCAATGACCAATGGGAAGGGAAAAAAACATTCTCAATTTTCAATGACCAATGGGAAGGGAAAACAAACATTCTCAATTTTCAATGACCAATGGGAAGGGAAAAACAACATTCTCCATTTTCAATGACCAATGGGAAGGGAAAACAACATTCTCAATTTTCAATGACCAATGGGAAGGGAAAAACAACATTCTCCATTTTCAATGACCAATGGGAAGGGAAAACAACATTCTCAATTTTCAATGACCAATGGGAAGGGAAAAACAACATTCTCCATTTTCAATGACCAATGGGAAGGGAAAAACAACATTCTCCATTTTCAATGACCAATGGGAAGGGAAAAACAACATTCTCCATTTTCAATGACCAATGGGAAGGGAAAAACAACATTCTCAATTTTCAATGACCAATGGGAAGGGAAAAACAACATTCTCCATTTTCAATGACCAATGGGAAGGGAAAAACAACATTCTCCATTTTCAATGACCAATGGGAAGGGAAAAACAACATTCTCAATTTTCAATGACCAATGGGAAGGGAAAAACAACATTCTCAATTTTCAATGACCAATGGGAAGGGAAAAACAACATTCTCAATTTTCAATGACCAATGGGAAGGAAAAACAACATTCTCAATTTTCAATGACCAATGGGAAGGGAAAACAACATTCTCAATTTTCAATGACCAATGGGAAGGGAAAACAACATTCTCCATTTTCAATGACTAATGGGAAGGCAATTTATTATTTTTGAATATGACTTGCATATGAATTGACTACAACCCTGGTGTCAGCTCTATACAAGAAATGACTATCAGAGGAATGGTAACTGGAGAGACTGTTAGATGTAGAAACAGCTGCTGTTCACCCTAAAGACATATTCATTTATTTCACCCCCCCTTCAGCATTAACACTCTCTGGGATTCCTGCTGAGGAGTTTCTGAAGAAACACAGGGCTGAACTCATTCAGGGAGTCAAAAACCCAATGCCAATAGCAGATGTTCTGCGGTCAAAGTACATGATTGGTGATGAAGAGTACTCCAGAATAAAAGTTGAAACAACTGAACAGGAGCGAATGAGAGAACTACTGAATGCAGTCCTCCCTAAAGGACCAGAAGTGATGGGAGCTTGTCTCAAAGCTCTCAGTGAACATGAACACCATCTTGTTAAGTACTTGAGTGAATCTAGGTAAGACCGGTTTCTTTTCTCCCTCCCTTGAATATGTGGAATTATTAAATATAGGTCAAATAAAAACTTAGCTACCCAGATCAAAGAGAGTCTTTTTCAGAATGGAACCATGTTTTTGTGTTGCTGCCTGTAATAAATTACTCTTATCATAGGACCAGGATCATTATCACATCATTATCGCATCATTATCTCATCATTATCTCAGGTGTATCATAGGACCATCATCACATCATTATCTCATCATTATCTCAGGTGTATCATAGGGCCATCATCACATTTATTTATTTTGTAAATTTTATTTCACCTTTATTTAACCAGGTAGGCTAGTTGAGAACAAGTTCTCATTTGCAACTGCAACCTGGCCAAGATAAAGCATAGCAGTGTGAACAGACAACACAGAGTTACACATGGAGTAAACAATTAACAGGTCAATAACACAGTAGAAAAAAAGGGGGAGTCTATATACATTGTGTGCAAAAGGCATGAGGAGGTATGCAAATAATTAAAATTTTGCAGATTAACACTGGAGTGATAAATGATCAGATGGTCATTTGGTGTGCAAAAGAGCAGAAAAGTAAATAAATAAAAACAGTATGGGGATGAGGTAGGTAAAAATGGGTGGGCTATTTACCGATAGACTATGTACAGCTGCAGCGATCGGTTAGCTGCTCAGATAGCAGATGTTTGAAGTTGGTGAGGGAGATAAAAGTCTCCAACTTCAGCGATTTTTGCAATTCGTTCCAGTCACAGGCAGCAGAGAACTGGAACGAAAGGCGTCCAAATGAGGTGTAGGCTTTAGGGATGATCAGTAAGATACACCTGCTGGAGCGCGTGCTACGGATGGGTGTTGCCATCGTGACCAGTGAACTGAGATAAGGCGGAGCTTTACCTAGCATGGACTTGTAGATGACCTGGAGCCAGTGGGTCTGGCGACGAATATGTAGCGAGGGCCAGCCGACTAGAGCATACAAGTCGCAGTGGTGGGTGGTATAAGGTGCTTTAGTGACAAAACGGATGGCACTGTGATAAACTGCATCCAGTTTGCTGAGTAGAGTGTTGGAAGCAATTTTGTAGATGACATCGCCGAAGTCGAGGATCGGTAGGATAGTCAGTTTTACTAGGGTAAGTTTGGCGGCGTGAGTGAAGGAGGCTTTGTTGCGGAATAGAAAGCTGACTCTTGACTTGATTTTCGATTGGAGATGTTTGATATGAGTCTGGAAGGAGAGTTTACAGTCTAGCCAGACACCTAGGTACTTATAGATGTCCACATATTCAAGGTCGGAACCATCCAGGGTGGTGATGCTGGTCAGGCGTGCGGGGCAGGCAGCAAACGGTTGAAAAGCATGCATTTGGTTTTACTAGTGTTTAAGAGCAGTTGGAGGCCACGGAAGGAGTGTTGTACATCATTATCTCATCATTATCTCAGGTGTATCATAGGGCCATTATCTCATCATTATCTCAGGTGTATCATAGGACCATCATCTCATCATTATCTCTGGTGTATCATAGGGCCATTATCTCATCATTATCTCAGGTGTATTATAGGGCCAGTATCTCATGATTATCTCAGGTGTATCATAGGACCATCATCACATCATTACCTCATCATTATCTCAGGTGTATCATAGGACCATCATCACATCATTATCTCAGGTGTATCATAGGGCCATTATCTCATCATTATATCAGGTGTATCATAGGACCATCATCACATCATTATCTCAGGTGTATCATAGGATCATCATCTCATCATTATCTCAGGTGTATCATAGGATCATCATCTCATCATTATCTCAGGTGTATCATAGGACCATCATCACATCATTATCTCAGGTGTATCATAGGATCATCATCTCATCATTATCTCAGGTGTATCATAGGATCATCATCTCATCATTATCTCAGGTGTATCATAGGACCATCATCACATCATTATCTCAGGTGTAAGATAGGACCATTATCTCAGGTGTATCAGGACCATCATCACATCATTATCTCAGGTGTATCAGGACCATCATCATATCATTATCTCAGGTGTATCATAGGACCATCATAGGACCATTATCTCATCATTATCTCAGGTGTATCATAGGACCGTCATCGCATCATTATCTCAGGTGTATCATAGGACCGTCATCGCATCATTATCTCAGGTATATCATAGGACCATCATTACATAATTATCTCAGGTGTATCTCACTCCTCATTCTTCTCCATACTTTCTGATCTCTCTCTTCTGTCGTGATGTTGTATTAGTTAATGTGACGACTGTTGCTCATAGAATGATTACAAGTTTCTAATTAAGTGATTAACTGAATCAAGCAATTATTAACTCATTAACCTGGGGCACCATGGGAAAACTATTTTTTATTGAGTTTCTATTTCCCAAATTCAAAGAATATCAGAATATCGATTTTACAACAGCAGCTAATTAACCAGTTTCCTCTATCAGTCTCATAATCTGAACGTCGTATAGCCCTTGAATCTGCACGGACCCCGGATCCCACTAATGAATTCGCACCACACCAATCTTAGTTGAATATTTATTTACTAAAAAGCTAAAATTAGGATAAAAGATACACATAGACAAAACACATGATTAGAACATAGTATAACGGGCCAACACACTATGGCGCGTTACCCACAATGGGAATTTCAAAAGAGAGAGTCTGTTCCCTCACCCCTTTCTCTGGAAGAGGTCTTCTGAGGCCAGACAGCTCTGTAGCTCAGAGCTCACAGCATAGGAATGAGGCCTGTCTCCTAGTCTGTGGACAAAGACACTTCTCCACCTAATCTGAAGATGCTGATGCCTGTCTCCTAGTCTGTGGACAAAGACACTTCTCCACCTAATCTGAAGATGCTGAGGCCTGTCTCATAGTCTTTGGAGAAAGACACTTCACCTAATCTGAAGATGCTGAGGCCTGTCTCCTAGTCTGTGGACAAAGACACTTAAATGATTTTAAATTTTAATGTTTGCTATTCTTTAAACCCATGTCTGTGTTTTATTCATGTGCTGTTCTATAAACCAATGTGTGTTCATTAAGTGGCCGACTGTACAAATCCTCACTATCAGTAGCTGTAATTTGGCAGTAAGGCCAGACGTTGGTTTGAGAACGAGATATCTCAGTTTCAAGGTCTCAGCTTAGAGAGAAGAAGACTGGTGACGTGTTGGTCTGTCAAATGTTATGAACCAGTATTGGTCGGTCACATAAACTAAACTAAATGGTAATGATTCATTAATTATGCCAAATCATTCAAATGTAACTTGTCTGTGTATCACCATATATAAGACAACTGCTGGGTCTGACCAGGGAGAGATCCTGGTTGACATGTGTACTATGGTACATTGAGTTGGGTCTGACCAGGGAGAGCTCCTGATTGACATGTGTACTATGATACATTGAGTTGGGTCTGACCAGGGAGAGCTCCTGATTTAGCCTAGCCACACCCCCCATGGATCACTTGGTTTGAACCAATCAGGGGTAAGAGTCTGTTGTGGAATGTCCATAGGGGCAGCAGCAGGAGGGGGGGAAGTGAGAAGTAAATGAAACGGTAATGGAGCAGAATAATATATAGATATTTACTCTGAAACAATGATACATGTCCACTGGGGGGTGTGGCTAGATAAATGAGGAAGTGATCCATGGGGGGTGTGGCAAGGCTAAATGAGGAAGTGATCCATGGGGGGTGTGGCTAGGATAAATGAGGAAGTGATCCATGGGGGGTGTGGCTAGGCTAAATGAGGAAGTGATCCATGGGGGGTGTGGCTAGGCTAAATGAGGAAGTGATCCATGGGGGGTGTGGCTAAGATACATGAGGAAGTGATCCATGGGGGGTGTGGCTAGGCTAAATGAGGAAGTGATCCATGGGGGGTGTGGCTAGGATAAATGGGGAAGTGATCCATGGGGGGTGTGGCTAGGCTAAATGAGGAAGTGATCCATGGGGGGTGTGGCTAGGATAAATGAGGAAGTGATCCATGGGGGGTGTGGCTAAGATACATGAGGAAGTGATCCATGGGGGGTGTGGCTAGGCTAAATGAGGAAGTGATCCATGGGGAGTGTGGCTAGGCTAAATGAGGAAGTGATCCATGGGGGGTGTGGCTAGGATAAATGAGGAAGTGATCCATGGGGGGTGTGGCTAGGCTAAATGAGGAAGTGATCCATGTATGGTTTTATTTAGTTCGAATTTTTCTCCCATTTTATTATAATTTTGTTTCTGCCCTGTTGTGTTCTAAAATACAATTCTGGTAATAAATAAATATATATATATAAATGTGTTGTTAAACATTATTTTCTAGTTTATTTCAAACACTTTGATATTATTCTTGTTTTCAAATCAATGATCATTATTACTGTTATTACTATTATGATTCAGGGGCCTCATTTATCAATCATACGTCATCGGCGCCCGGGGAACAGTGGGTTAACTGCCTTGCTCATGGGCAGAACGACAGATTTGTATCTTGTCAGCTTGGGGATTCGAACCGGCAACCTCTTGGTTACTGGCCCAATGCTCATACTCACCAGGCTACCTGCCTCCCTGTAAACATACGTGTATGTTGAAAATGTGTGAAATTGTGAGAGTAATAAGAGTCATTGTTTTGTTTGTTTTTCCATTGTGAATTCATGCAACACGTCTTGACAGCCTGTATATAATTTGACCACATCAGTGCCGTTGATACGTTAGTAATCCAGATATAGTCCAGTAATGTGTTAAAATAGAGGAACGTGTGAAAGTGACACTATTGTGTAAATACAATAACGAACTGAGATAATGAGAAACACAATGAGAGATGTCTGAACTGTTCCGTTGGAAGATTTGTCACCGCTGCATTTAGCAGGGAGTCTCTGTTTATACAGACAGGTGGGACTTTTTTGGCAGAAAGTCCAGATTGGCTCATCAGATATTGTTTCCCAAAACCAATCTTATAGGATCTTTGCGAGGATTTAAAAGACCTACATTGGAAAAGCAAACCCATGCCATCCGTTTGCACGTGAAAGTGCTATCCACCCTCCTCGGGTTTTTGGCAACGGGTCCTTTTCAGTGGAAGCTTTCTGATCGGCCAGCGGCATCTCACATCCCTCGATGAGACAATGTTTTAGATGCAATCATCAGCAAAATGTATTGTAACATACAATTTACACCATCCCAAAACGAGTTCAAATAGGCTATATGAACAGAGAAGGTTTCTACTCTTAATGTGAAGGTGATAGACTATGTGAACAGAGAAGGTCTCTACTCTTAATGTGAAGGTGATGATAGGTAATGTTATGTGTAAAAGACACTACTGAATGTGGTGGCCAGGTAGAAAGCACGACTTGTTCGTTCTTCAGAACAGTGTTGGCCTCTCCGCCTACAGGAGGGAGCTGTTGAGGACGGATGGCTTATTGGTGAGTATTGACTACTAATATGAAGTATATTTGTCATTGATAAAGAAACTTGAATTGTGCTATTTGTCCTCTCTTTGTTGCTATGTTTTTATTGTTACTCATCAAACCACAACTGAGTGAGCCAATCAAACCTTTTGGTTGTATTCAATATCTGACACTACCACCTCTATTCAATATCTGACACTAGCACCTCGATTCAATATCTGACACTAGCACCTCTATTCAATATCTGACACTACCACCTATATTCAATATCTGACACTAGCACCTCTATTCAATATCTGACACTCGCACCTCTATTCAATATCTGACACTAGTACCTCTATTCAATATCTGACACCAGCACCTCTATTCAATACCTGACACTAGCACCTATATTCAATATCTGACACTAGTACCTCTATTCAATATCTGACACAAGCACCTCTATTCAATATCTGACACTAGCACCTCTATTCAATATCTGACACTCGCACCTCTATTCAATATCTGACACTAGTACCTCTATTCAATATCTGACACCAGCACCAGGCTTTGCTTGAATTTACCTGCCAATGCATTGCTGTTCGGGACGTAAAAAAAAAATATATATTTCAAAATTTGAGGTAGGCTATATGATCACACCGGTAATAGATCAATTGTTGTATTACTTGTGAGGCACAGCTGAGTGAGCATATTTTTAAATAATTCGCTTTATATTTTACTGGGCTGATGGTGCCTGTATCTGATGGTCAGTCTCAGCAGAGGTAGAGAGCAGCAGACTGAGGGTCAGTCTCAGCAGAGAGAGAGAGCAGCAGACTGAGGGTCAGTCTCAGCAGAGGGAGAGAGCAGCAGGCTGAGGGTGAGTCTCAGCGGAGGGAGAGAGCAGCAGACTGAGGGTGAGTCTCAGCAGAGGGAGAGAGCAGCAGACTGAGGGTGAGTCTCAGCAGAGGGAGAGAGCAGCAGACTGAGGGTCAGTCTCAGCAGAGGGAGAGAGCAGCAGACATCGGGTCAGTCTCAGCAGAGGGAGAGAGCAGCAGACTGAGGGTCAGTCTCAGCAGAGGGAGAGAGAGCAGCAGACTGAGGGTCAGTCTCAGCAGAGGGAGAGAGCAGCAGGCTGAGGGTCAGTCTCAGCAGAGGGAGAGAGCAGCAGACTGAGGGTCAGTCTCAGCAGAGGGAGAGAGCAGCAGGCTGAGGGTCAGTCTCAGCGGAGGGAGAGAGCAGCAGACTGAGGGTCA
Source organism: Oncorhynchus kisutch (assembly GCF_002021735.2). NCBI lineage: Eukaryota > Metazoa > Chordata > Actinopteri > Salmoniformes > Salmonidae > Oncorhynchus > Oncorhynchus kisutch. The sequence continues at coordinate 118,849 of NW_022265964.1, read as the reverse complement.
GTCTCAGCAGAGGGAGAGAGCAGCAGACTGAGGGTCAGTCTCAGCAGAGGGAGAGAGCAGCAGACTGAGGGTCAGTCTCAGCAGAGGGAGAGAGCAGCAGACTGAGGGTCAGTCTCAGCAGAGGGAGAGAGCAGCAGACTGAGGGTCAGTCTCAGCAGAGGGAGAGAGCAGCAGACTGAGGGTCAGTCTCAGCGGAGGGAGAGAGCAGCAGACTGAGGGTGAGTCTCAGCAGAGGGAGAGAGCAGCAGACTGAGGGTGAGTCTCAGCAGAGGGAGAGAGCAGCAGACTGAGGGTCAGTCTCAGCAGAGGGAGAGAGCAGCAGACTGAGGGTCAGTCTCAGCAGAGGGAGAGAGCAGCAGGCTGAGGGTCAGTCTCAGCGGAGGGAGAGAGCAGCAGACTGAGGGTGGGTCTCAGCAGAGGGAGAGAGCAGCAGACTGAGGGTGAGTCTCAGCAGAGGGAGAGAGCAGCAGACTGAGGGTCAGTCTCAGCAGAGGGATAGAGCAGCAGACTGAGGGGGCAGTGTCAGCAGAGGGAGAGAGCAGCAGACTGAGGGTCAGTCTCTCAACATCCCTCCGCTCTCCCTTTCCTCCACTGAGCCGTACCAGCCTTTCAGATCCTAGAACCTGAGACAGGAGATATGGAGAACTACAAGAAGGAAGAAGTGGGAGTGTTGTTTGTTTTGGCAATGTACTATTTTTATTAGGGTGGATGAAGTTGGTTTCACTATTACACATGGATATTTTTTTTTCTTCAAAAAGTCCAGTTGGTGGCGGCAATACATCTTTTGGGGTGCAGTCCTCCTTAAACCCCACCGAAATAGAAGAAGAAGAAGAAGACCGTTATCATCAGAGAGGAATGTTTAAGACGTGTGTAGCGTTCTTTTACATTTTACTGTAGAAATTGCGAGAGTGATGATTTAGGGGGTAAGACATCCGTCATGTTATTACAATATTGATTGAAACTTTCAAGAATTATTATTTTAGGCTTATTTACATTTGTGTGGATTTATAGCCTAATGTGATGTGATATAGGCTACGAAATATAGTATTATTGTTATCGGTGATTGCCAGCACATTAAAGGTGATTATCATCCTCACGAAAGACTGTGGAAACTAGCTCACTTTCATTTCCCGAAAGAAGACGTGCATCGGAATTATGTATAGCTGTCGTTAAATAAAAAGTACGTCTCGTCAAGTAAAAGTGACGCGCAACAATGTACTGTTCTCATCCGAACCTGCCACGTTGCGCGAATCCATACAGGAAGTACGTGTGGGAACACAAGTGTATATATTGTAACAGCTCCCTGCTGTTTCATTACAATATAAATTAATATACAAAAGACAATTTGGGGGTAAAATATCACATTACACACGGGCCTTATTAAGGGACATACAGGCACTTATAATTATAACAGCGTTTCTGTTAGTAGAGTATTTAATTGTCTTAAAATACAGTTCACTTTTCTTTTTGTAAGGTAAGAAAATGTGGTGTTTTGTTTTTTACATTTACATTTGTGAATATGAAATTTGGCCAAAAGAATGATGAAATTAATTACATAAAAAAATGTTCCGCTAATTTCTATCGTAGGTAAAGAATCCAAGCGGTACATCTCTCCACAATAGTGTCAGATCTTCATGAATATATGACATTATAAATCTACTGATGTCTTGCCACAGTTTTCTTACATGAATACAAAGCCAAGACAAGATGCAACACTGTTTCTGGGTGGTCATTACAAATGAAGATATAGACTTCTTTATATAGTGGTTGGCTGGTTGATATTTATATATAATTTTAAAGTAAACTTCCTTAATTTTTGTTAACAAGTAGGTATGTGTGTGGCAACATCCAAACTTTTTCCCAACAGATATTATCAATAAATCCTTTCCAATAAGGCCTGACATAAGGGACATATACAACATCCTGCAACAAGGTTGGTATCACTTTATGATCCTCCTAACCTGCTGTGTTAATTCTCCTCCTAACCTGCTGTGTTAATTCTCCTCCTAACCTGCTGTGTTAATTCTCCTCCTAACCTGCTGTGTTAATTCTCCTCCTAACCTGCTGTGTTAATTCTCCTCCTATCCTGCTGTGTTAATTCTCCTCCTAACCTGCTGTGTTAATTCTCCTCCTAACCTGCTCCTAACCATTATATTGACCAGGTACTATAGTATAGGCTCTATCAGATTATCCATTATATTGACCAGGTACTATAGTATAGGCTCTATCAGATTATCCATTATATTGACCAGGTACTATAGTATAGGCTCTATCAGATTATCCATTATATTGACCAGGTACTATAGTATAGGCTCTATCAGATTATCCATTATATTGATCAGGTAATATAGTGGCTGCTATATCAGATTACCCATTATATTGACCAGGTACTATAGTATAGGCTCTATCAGATTAGCCATTATATTGACCAGGTACTATAGTGGCTGCTCTATCAGATTATCCATGATATTGATCCAACCAGGTAGACTAGCTGTTGTTATGGGGTCAGGGGATCCAACCAGGTAGACTAGCTGTTATGGGGTCAGGGGATCCAACCAGGTAGACTAGCTGTTGTTATGGAGTCAGGGGATCCAACCAGGTAGACTAGCTGTTGTTATGGAGTCAGGGGATCCAACCAGGTAGACTAGCTGTTGTTATGGAGTCAGGGGATCCAACCAGGTGTACTAGCTGTTATTATGGGGTCAGATTATGGGGATCCAACCAGGTAGACTAGCTCTTGTAATGGAGTCAGGGGATCCAACCAGGTAGACTAGCTGTTGTTATGGAGTCAGGGGATCCAACCAGGTAGACTAGCTGTTGTTATGGAGTCAGCTAGTGGGGATCCAAATCAAAAGAATACCATATTGGACTGTGTATGTTTGAATACAATATGAAGGAGCTGATTTCACTCTTTGACCACAGACAGTAAATGTTTTGTCATTGTTTATGGTTCTTCAACAATGTTCAGAAATATTGACTGTTCTGTTACGTTATTATTGTAGCTGAGTGAGCTGTGACTTACATCTAAAATGAGTCTCTCTGGGGAGAGAGAGGAGGAGACTGCCTCCAAAATGAGTCTCTCTGGGGAGAGAGAGACCACTGCCTCCAAAATGAGTCTCTCTGGGGAGAGAGAGACCACTGCCTCCAAAATGAGTCTCTCTGGGGAGAGAGAGACCACTGCCTCTAAAATGAGTCTCTCTGGGGAGGGAGAGACCACTGCCTCTAAAATGAGTCTCTCTGGGGAGAGAGAGGAGGAGACCACCGCTTCTAAAATGACTCAAGACACCAGTTCTAAGAGGTAAGCGATTAATAGCAAAATATACATTTCTCTTATATCAAACTAATGAAAAGTGTTCCCAAATTACATCAAATGTAGGCCTATATCATTTATTTAAAGGGCCAAAAATGTATTGACCAATTCCAGACTGTAGCTTTAATAGAAACATCAGGACTTCTAGAAGTTCCACTATGCAGTTGTTAAAATGAAGTAGATGACGTATTGATGAGATATTGATGAGGTGATCTGTCTCCCTGTTTTGATCAGTGTCCAGAAGCTCAGAGCAGTGTCACCTACAACCAGCCTGCTATCAATGAAGAGTGATCAGCCACCTGCTTTCAGCCAGGAACCATTACCAGATGACAATAAGGAAGTGGAGAGTTTGGACAGTGAGGATGTATTAAAGATCACACACAACCTTCTGGACAGAAGAAGTAAGACTGTGTTTCATACAATATTACAAAGAATGGTACAAAAGCCCTTAGAAAACACACACATTAACTTATGAGTCCCAACTCTCATTGTTTTCCTACAGGTCAAACTCTGCTGACAGTCCAACAAGACATTAAGCCTAAACTGAAACACCGGTATCAACACATATCTGAAGGAATTGGACACCATGGAAACCAAAGTCTGTTCAAGGACATCTACACAGACCTCTACATCACAGAGGGTGGAAGTGGAGGGCTCAATAATGAACATGAGGTTAGACAGATGGAGATGGCATCCAAAAAACAAACCACACAAGAGACACCAATCAAATGCAACGACATCTTCAAGCCTTTACCTGGACAAGACAAACCTATCAGAACTGTGCTGACAAAAGGAATCGCAGGCATTGGAAAAACAGTCTCTGTGCAGAAGGTCATCCTTGACTGGGCAGAGGGAAAAGCAAATCAGGACGTTCATTTCATGTTTCCTCTTCCTTTCCGTGATCTGAACCTGAAAAAGGACCAATACAGTCTGATGCAACTTCTTTCCCACTACTTCTCAGAGCTGAAAGAGATTGACAGCATTGAAGATGGTGAAACCAAAACTGTTTTCATTTTTGATGGTCTGGATGAGTGTCGACTTCCTCTAGACTTCAAAAACAATGAGAAGTGCTGTGACGTCACGAAGCCAACCTCAGTGGACGTGCTGCTGACAAACCTCATCAAGGGGAATCTGCTTCCCTCTGCTCTCCTCTGGATAACCACACGACCTGCAGCAGCCAATCAGATCCCTCCTGAGTGTATTGACCAGGTGACAGAGGTACGAGGGTTCAATGATCCACAGAAGGAGGTGTACTTCAGGAAGAAAATCACAGATCAGAATCTGGCCAATGAAATCATCAAACACATGAAGACCTCAAGGAGCCTCCACATCATGTGCCACATACCAGTCTTCTGTTGGATATCAGCCACAGTCCTTGAGGTGATACTGAACGAGGCAGAGAAGAATGAAGTCCCCAAAACTCTGACCCAGATGTACTCACACTTCATGCTCATCCAAATCATTGTGAAGAACAGGAAGTACAACAAAGCCACAGAGACAAACCCAAAGGAACTGTCTCAGTCAGACAAAGAGATGATCCTGAAACTGGCCAAGCTGGCTTTCCAACAGCTGCAGAAGGGCAACCTGATCTTCTATGAGGAGGACCTGAGAGAATGTGGCCTTGACGTCACAGAGGCATCAGAGTACTCAGCATTGTGTACAGAGATCTTTAAAGAAGAATCTGGGCTGTACCAAGACAAGGTCTACAGCTTTGTGCATCTGAGCGTTCAGGAGTTTCTAGCAGCAGTGCATGCTTTAGAATCATGTCTGGACAAGCAGGAAAATGTTTTCTCCAAAGCAGTCACTGGTGGTGATGAGGAGGATGATGATGAGGAGGAGGATGATGAGGAGGAGGAGGAGGAGGATGATGAGGAGGAGTCAATCCAGTTGTCTGACTTACACGAGATCACAGTGGACCGGGCCTTGAAGAGTGAGAATGGACACCTGGACCTGTTCCTCCGCTTCCTTCTGGGTCTCTCACTGGAGTCCAATCAGAATCTGTTACGAGGCCTTCTGACACAGACAGGAAGTACAACACAGACCAATGAGAGAACAGTTGAATACCTTTCAGACAAGATCAAGGAGGAATCCTCACCAGAAAGGATCATCAACTTGTTCCACTGTCTGAATGAACTTGGTTCCAACTCTCTAGTTGAAGACATGCAGACCTCCCTACGATCAGGAACTCTTTCAGAAACAAGACTAGAACCTGACCAATGTTCAGCCCTGGCCTACCTGTTACTGATGTCAGAGGAGGTGCTGGAGGAGTTTGACCTGAAGACATACAACACATCAGAGGAAGGTTATCAGAGGTTGCTGCCGGTAGTGAAAACCTGCAAGAGAGCACTGTAAGTTAGGTTATTGAGTTGATGTGTATACAGTATCATTATAATGAAGGATTTGTATATCTAACAGACTATATCCTCTTTTCAGACTAGCTGGCTGTAAACTCACACATAAATCCTGTGAGACTCTGGCCTCAGCTCTGCAGAAACATAACTCCCCTCTGAGAGAACTGGACCTCAGCTACAATGACCTGGGAGACAGAGGAGTGGAGCTGCTCTGTGTTGGACTAACCAGTCCACTCTGCAACATACAGACACTAGTGTGAGTTAAATATCTTCAGTATCCACTGTCTTTATTTTGTTTATTTATTTGTAGTAATTATGTGTTATGTTTTTAACATTATTTGAACATCTTGGTAAATATGCAGATACATACAGTATCATTATAATGAGGGATTTGTCAATCTAACAGTTTATCTCCTCTCTCCAGACTAGCTGGCTGTAAACTCACATATAAATCCTGTGAGACTCTGGCCTCAGCTCTGCAGACATCAAACTCCCCTCTGAGAGAGCTGGACCTCAGCAACAATGACCTGGGAGACAGAGGAGTGAAGCTGCTCTGTGTTGGACTAACCAGTCCACTCTGCAAGATACAGACACTAGTGTGAGTTAAATATCTTGTCACGCCCTAGACCTTAGAACCTTTTTATTTCTCTATTTGGTTAGGGTCGGGGTGTGATTTGGGGTGGGCATTCTAATTTGTCTGTTTCTTTGTTGGTCGGTAATGGTTCCCAATCAGAGGCAGCTGTCATTCGTTGTCTTTGATTGGGGATCACACTTAGGCAGCCCTTTTCCACACCTTCAGTTGTGGGATCTTGTTTGTGTGCATGTTACAGGAATTAAATTCCTATATGTTTTAATACCCAATTAAAATGAAACACTCTGTCAATTCCTAACAATTTGTAAGACTCTTATTTGCATGAAATGGACAGAGACCAGTCTCAAAATCTATCAGCAGTGTTTATTCTCGAGAGTACTGAACATGATACAGTTTACCACAGATTATAAACTGGAAAATTACGTCGTTAGTTTTCGTACTACCCCGTCTCATCAACCAGCAGTACAATGGCTGTATAGTTCTCAAGCCATCCCACATCGTCTCTCCCTACTAAGATAATTTACGACCCAAGCCGAGGGTCTGCCTGTGTAAGATAAGCATTATAGCCAGTCTGGCTATAAGTTCATTCATTTCTACCAAGGAACAGACAGTCATTGTTCTAATTCTTGATTATATTTACACACATTATATTCAGTACTAGGGTTAAAAGAAAATTCATACATCTATACAGTAACATAATAGTATTCTGATTAGTACATATACAGTAACATGATAGTATTCTGATTAGTACATATACAGTAACATAATAGTATTCTGATTAGTACATATACAGTAACATAATAGTATTCTGATTAGTACATATACAGTAACATGATAGTATTCTGATTAGTACATATACAGTAACATAATAGTATTCTGATTAGTACATATACAGTAACATAATAGTATTCTGATTAGTACATATACAGTAACATAATAGTATTCTGATTAGTACATATACAGTAACATAATAGTATTCTGATTAGTACATATACAGTAACATGATAGTATTCTGATTAGTACATATACAGTAACATAATAGTATTCTGATTAGTACATATACAGTAACATGATAGTATTCTGATTAGTACATATACAGTAACATGATAGTATTCTGATTAGTACATATACAGTAACATAATAGTATTCTGATTAGTACATATACAGTAACATAATAGTATTCTGATTAGTACATATACAGTAACATAATAGTATTCTGATTAGTACATATACAGTAACATAATAGTATTCTGATTAGTACATATACAGTAACATAATAGTATTCTGATTAGTACATATACAGTAACATAATAGTATTCTGATTAGTACATATACAGTAACATAATAGTATTCTGATTAGTACATATACAGTAACATAATAGTATTCTGATTAGTACATATACAGTAACATAATAGTATTCTGATTAGTACATATACAGTAACATAATAGTATTCTGATTAGTACATATACAGTAACATAATAGTATTCTGATTAGTACATATACAGTAACATGATAGTATTCTGATTAGTACATATACAGTAACATAATAGTATTCTGATTAGTACATATACAGTAACATGATAGTATTCTGATTAGTACATATACAGTAACATGATAGTATTCTGATTAGTACATATACAGTAACATAATAGTATTCTGATTAGTACATATACAGTAACATGATAGTATTCTGATTAGTACATATACAGTAACATAATAGTATTCTGATTAGTACATATACAGTAACATAATAGTATTCTGATTAGTACATATACAGTAACATAATAGTATTCTGATTAGTACATATACAGTAACATAATAGTATTCTGATTAGTACATATACAGTAACATAATAGTATTCTGATTAGTACATATACAGTAACATAATAGTATTCTGATTAGTACATATACAGTAACATAATAGTATTCTGATTAGTACATATACAGTAACATAATAGTATTCTGATGAGTACATATACAGTAACATAATAGTATTCTGATTAGTACATATACAGTAACATGATAGTATTCTGATTAGTACATATACAGTAACATAATAGTATTCTGATTAGTCAGTCCTGATTTGAAATGTATACATAATTAGTCATTATTGATTTTTTTTTTATTCCCTTAACAGTGTAGTTGCTTTCTGCACTGCAATATAGCTTTACATTCGTTTTTCTTATTTTGTTGTTTTTCAGTGTCATTTTGAATGAAGGAAAAGATGTACGCCTCCCACGCTGCACCTTGGTCTCATTCTAACGACGGACTTAACATATCTTCAGTATCCACTGTCTTCATAGTGTTCATATATTTCTAGTAATTATGTTTAAACATTATTTGAACATCTTGGTGAAAATACATAAATATACATACGATGTGATAAATATTTGAAACTATAAGCGTAAATATCTTGAGTGAGTTAGGAATGTTTTTAACGTTGTCCAATCGCATCCTTCTGTTATTGCCTTTTAATGTATCTCATTATTCATAAAGATTTGCATATTGAACAGTGTATCAAAATGTCTTCTCTCTCCAGACTAGCATTATAATGAAGGATTTGCATATTGAACAGTGTATCAAAATGTCTTCTCTCTCCAGACTAGCATTATAATGAAGGATTTGCATATTGAACAGTGTATCAAAATGTCTTCTCTCTCCAGACTAGCATTATAATGAAGGATTTGCATATTGAACAGTGTATCAAAATGTCTTCTCTCTCCAGACTAGCATTATAATGAAGGATTTGCATATTGAACAGTGTATCAAAATGTCTTCTCTCTCCAGACTAGCATTATAATGAAGGATTTGCATATTGAACAGTGTATCAAAATGTCTTCTCTCTCCAGACTAGCATTATAATGAAGGATTTGCATATTGAACAGTGTATCAAAATGTCTTCTCTCTCCAGACTAGCATTATAATGAAGGATTTGCATATTGAACAGTGTATCAAAATGTCTTCTCTCTCCAGACTAGCATTATAATGAAGGATTTGCATATTGAACAGTGTATCAAAATGTCTTCTCTCTCCAGACTAGCATTATAATGAAGGATTTGCATATTGAACAGTGTATCAAAATGTCTTCTCTCTCCAGACTAGCATTATAATGAAGGATTTGCATATTGAACAGTGTATCAAAATGTCTTCTCTCTCCAGACTAGCATTATAATGAAGGATTTGCATATTGAACAGTGTATCAAAATGTCTTCTCTCTCCAGACTAGCATTATAATGAAGGATTTGCATATTGAACAGTGTATCAAAATGTCTTCTCTCTCCAGACTAGCATTATAATGAAGGATTTGCATATTGAACAGTGTATCAAAATGTCTTCTCTCTCCAGACTAGCATTATAATGAAGGATTTGTATATCTAATAGTTTATCTCCTCTCTCCAGACTAGCTGGCTGTAAACTCACATATGAATCCTGTGAGACTCTGGCCTCAGCTCTGCAGTCACCAAACTCCCCCCTGAGAGAACTGGACCTCCGCTACAATGACCTGGGAGGCAGAGGAGTGGAGCTGCTCTGTTTTGGACTAACCAGTCCACTCTGCAACATACAGACACTAGTGTGAGTTAAATATCTTCAGTATGAGTTCATATGTGGATGTTTTAAAGATGTGTTAATCATGTGCTCTTCTGCCCTCTAGTCTTGGTCAGTGTGGTCTGACAGAGGGTTGCTGTTCAGATCTGGCCTCAGTCCTGAGTTCACCCAACTCACAACTGAAACAACTGGAGCTGAGAGACAATGACCTGCAGGACTCAGGAGTTACACTGCTGTCTGCTGGACTGGAGGATCCAGACTGTAAACTACACACACTGAGGTAAGTACAGCTGTTTGTCAGGTCTGTACTGAGCTGAGTTACACTGCTGTCTGCTGGACTGGAGGATCCAGACTGTAAACTACACACACTGAGGTGTGTGTGTGTGTTACGTGAGTGTGTGTTGCTAGTGTTCAAGTATGTCTTCTCCAGTATGTACTTTAAAGTACAGTGCCTTGCGAAAGTATTCGGCCCCCTTGAACTTTGCGACCTTTTGCCACATTTCAGGCTTCAAACATAAATATATAAAACTGTTTTTTTTTTGTGAAGAATCAACAACAAGTGGGACACAATCATGAAGTGGAACGACATTTATTGGATATTTCAAACTTTTTTAACAAATCAAAAACTGAAAAATTGGGCGTGCAAAATTATGTACATACCCCCAAAATACAACTTAGTGTATCTGTACTTTACGATTTATATTTTCGACTACTTTCACTTCACTACATTCCTGAAGAAAATAAAGTACTTTTTATTCCGTATATTTTCCCCGACAGCCAAAATTACTCGTTACATTGTCATGCTTAGCAGGACAGGAAAACGGTCCAATTCACACACTTATCAAGATAACATCCCTGGTCATCTCTACTGCCTCTGATCTGGAGGACTCACTAAACAGAGAACATCCCTGGTCATCTCTACTGCCTCTGATCTGGAGGACTCACTAAACAGAGAACATCCCTGGTCATCTCTACTGCCTCTGATCTGGAGGACTCACTAAACAGAGAACATCCCTGGTCGTCCCTACTGCCTCTGATCTGGAGGACTCACTAAACAGAGAACATCCCTGGTCATCTCTACTGCCTCTGATCTGGAGGACTCACTAAACAGAGAACATCCCTACTGCCTCTGATCTGGCAGACTCACTAAACAGAGAACATCCCTACTGCCTCTGATCTGGAGGACTCACTAAACAGAGAACATCCCTGGTCATCCCTACTGCCTCTGATCTGGAGAACTCACTAAACAGAGAACATCCCTGGTCATCCCTACTGCCTCTGATCTGGTGGACTCACTAAACAGAGAACATCCCTGGTCATCCCTACTGCCTTTGATCTGGAGGACTCACTAAACAGAGAACATCCCTGGTCATCCCTACTGCCTCTGATCTGGAGGACTCACTAAACAGAGAACATCCCTGGTCATCTCTACTGCCTCTGATCTGGCGGACTCACTAAACAGAGAACATCCCTGGTCATCTCTACTGACTCTGATCTGGAGGACTCACTAAACAGAGAACATCCCTGGTCATCTCTACTGCCTCTGATCTGGAGGACTCACTAAACAGAGAACATCCCTGGTCATCCCTACTGCCTCTGATCTGGAGGACTCACTAAACAGAGAACATCCCTGGTCATCTCTACTGTCTCTGATCTGGAGGACTCACTAAACAGAGAACATCCCTGGTCATCTCTACTGCCTCTGATCTGGAGGACTCACTAAACAGAGAACATCCCTGGTCATCTCTACTGCCTCTGATCTGGAGGACTCACTAAACAGAGAACATCCCTGGTCATCTCTACTGCCTCTGATCTGGAGGACTCACTAAACAGAGAACATCCCTGGTCATCTCTACTGACTCTGATCTGGAGGACTCACTAAACAGAGAACATCCCTGGTCATCTCTACTGACTCTGATCTGGAGGACTCACTAAACAGAGAACATCCCTGGTCATCTCTACTGCCTCTGATCTGGAGGACTCACTAAACAGAGAACATCCCTGGTCCTCCCTACTGCCTCTGATCTGGAGAACTCACTAAACAGAGAACATCCCTGGTCATCCCTACTGCCTCTGATCTGGAGGACTCACTAAACAGAGAACATCCCTGGTCATCCCTACTGCCTCTGATCTGGAGGACTCACTAAACAGAGAACATCCCTGGTCCTCCCTACTGCCTCTGATCTGGAGAACTCACTAAACAGAGAACATCCCTGGTCGTCCCTACTGCCTCTGATCTGGAGGACTCACTAAACAGAGAACATCCCTGGTCGTCCCTACTGCCTCTGATCTGGAGGACTCACTAAACAGAGAACATCCCTGGTCGTCCCTACTGCCTCTGATCTGGAGGACTCACTAAACAGAGAACATCCCTGGTCATCCCTACTGCCTCTGATCTGGAGGACTCACTAAACAGAGAACATCCCTGGTCATCCCTACTGCCTCTGATCTGGAGGACTCACTAAACAGAGAACATCCCTGGTCATCCCTACTGCCTCTGATCTGGTGGACTCACTAAACAGAGAACATCCCTGGTCCTCCCTACTGCCTCTGATCTGGAGGACTCACTAAACAGAGAACATCCCTGGTTCTCCCTACTGCCTCCCAACTGGAGGACTCACTAAACAGAGAACATCCCTGGTCATCCCTACTGCCTCTGATCTGGAGGACTCACTAAACAGAGAACATCCCTGGTCCTCACTACTGCCTCTGATCTGGCGGACTCACTAAACAGAGAACATCCCTGGTCATCCCTACTGCCTCTGATCTGGCGGACTCACTAAACAAAGAACATCCCTGGTCATCCCTACTGCCTCTGATCTGGCAGACTCACTAAACAGAGAACATCCCTGGTCCTCCCTACTGCCTCTGATCTGGCCGAACTCACTGAACGCAAATGCTTGGTTTGTAAATGATGTCTGAGTGATGGAGTGTGCCCCTGGCTATCAGTAAATGATGTCTGAGTGATGGAGTGTGCCCCCTGGCTATCAGTAAATGATGTCTGAGTGATGGAGTGTGCCCCCTGGCTATCAGTAAATGATGTCTGAGTGATGGAGTGTGCCCCTGGCTATCAGTAAATGATGTCTGAGTGATGGAGTGTGCCCCTGGCTATCAGTAAATGATGTCTGAGTGATGGAGTGTGCCCCTGGCTATCAGTAAATGATGTCTGAGTGATGGAGTGTGCCCCTGGCTATCTGTAAATGATGTCTGAGTGATGGAGTGTGCCCCTGGCTATCAGTAAATGATGTCTGAGTGATGGAGTGTGCCCCTGGCTATCTGTAAATGATGTCTGAGTGATGGAGTGTGCCCCTGGCTATCAGTAAATGATGTCTGAGTGATGGAGTGTGCCCCTGGCTATCAGTAAATGATGTCTGAGTGATGGAGTGTGCCCCTGGCTATCAGTAAATGATGTCTGAGTGATGGAGTGTGCCCCTGGCTATCAGTAAATGATGTCTGAGTGATGGAGTGTGCCCCTGGCTATCAGTAAATGATGTCTGAGTGATGGAGTGTGCCCCTGGCTATCAGTAAATGATGTCTGAGTGATGGAGTGTGCCCCTGGCTATCAGTAAATGATGTCTGAGTGATGGAGTGTGCCCCTGGCTATCAGTAAATGATGTCTGAGTGATGGAGTGTGCCCCTGGCTATCAGTAAATGATGTCTGAGTGATGGAGTGTGCCCCCTGGCTATCAGTAAATGATGTCTGAGTGATGGAGTGTGCCCCTGGCTATCAGTAAATGATGTCTGAGTGATGGAGTGTGCCCCTGGCTATCAGTAAATGATGTCTGAGTGATGGAGTGTGCCCCTGGCTATCAGTAAATTATGTCTGAGTGATGGAGTGTGCCCCTGGCTATCAGTAAATGATGTCTGAGTGATGGAGTGTGCCCCTGGCTATCAGTAAATGATGTCTGAGTGATGGAGTGTGCCCCTGGCTATCAGTAAATGATGTCTGAGTGATGGAGTGTGCCCCTGGCTATCAGTAAATGATGTCTGAGTGATGGAGTGTGCCCCTGGCTATCAGTAAATGATGTCTGAGTGATGGAGTGTGCCCCTGGCTATCAGTAAATGATGTCTGAGTGATGGAGTGTGCCCCTGGCTATCAGTAAATGATGTCTGAGTGATGGAGTGTGCCCCTGGCTATCAGTAAATGATGTCTGAGTGATGGAGTGTGCCCCTGGCTATCAGTAAATGATGTCTGAGTGATGGAGTGTGCCCCTGGCTATCAGTAAATGATGTCTGAGTGATGCAGTGTGCCCCTGGCTATCAGTAAATGATGTCTGAGTGATGGAGTGTGCCCCTGGCTATCAGTAAATGATGTCTGAGTGATGGAGTGTGCCCCTGGCTATCAGTAAATGATGTCTGAGTGATGGAGTGTGCCCCTGGCTATCAGTAAATGATGTCTGAGTGATGGAGTGTGCCCCTGGCTATCAGTAAATGATGTCTGAGTGATGGAGTGTGCCCCTGGCTATCAGTAAATGATGTCTGAGTGATGGAGTGTGCCCCTGGCTATCAGTAAATGATGTCTGAGTGATGGAGTGTGCCCCTGGCTATCAGTAAATGATGTCTGAGTGATGGAGTGTGCCCCTGGCTATCAGTAAATGATGTCTGAGTGATGGAGTGTGCCCCTGGCTATCAGTAAATGATGTCTGAGTGATGGAGTGTGCCCCTGGCTATCAGTAAATGATGTCTGAGTGATGGAGTGTGCCCCTGGCTATCAGTAAATGATGTCTGAGTGATGGAGTGTGCCCCTGGCTATCAGTAAATGATGTCTGAGTGATGGAGTGTGCCCCTGGCTATCAGTAAATGATGTCTGAGTGATGGAGTGTGCCCCTGGCTATCAGTAAATGATGTCTGAGTGATGGAGTGTGCCCCTGGCTATCAGTAAATGATGTCTGAGTGATGGAGTGTGCCCCTGGCTATCAGTAAATGATGTCTGAGTGATGGAGTGTGCCCCTGGCTATCAGTAAATGATGTCTGAGTGATGGAGTGTGCCCCTGGCTATCAGTAAATGATGTCTGAGTGATGGAGTGTGCCCCTGGCTATCAGTAAATGATGTCTGAGTGATGGAGTGTGCCCCTGGCTATCAGTAAATGATGTCTGAGTGATGGAGTGTGCCCCCTGGCTATCAGTAAATGATGTCTGAGTGATGGAGTGTGCCCCTGGCTATCAGTAAATGATGTCTGAGTGATGGAGTGTGCCCCTGGCTATCAGTAAATGATGTCTGAGTGATGGAGTGTGCCCCTGGCTATCAGTAAATGATGTCTGAGTGATGCAGTGTGCCCCTGGCTATCAGTAAATGATGTCTGAGTGATGCAGTGTGCCCCTGGCTATCAGTAAATGATGTCTGAGTGATGGAGTGTGCCCCTGGCTATCAGTAAATGATGTCTGAGTGATGGAGTGTGCCCCTGGCTATCAGTAAATGATGTCTGAGTGATGGAGTGTGCCCCTGGCTATCAGTAAATGATGTCTGAGTGATGGAGTGTGCCCCTGGCTATCAGTAAATGATGTCTGAGTGATGGAGTGTGCCCCTGGCTATCAGTAAATGATGTCTGAGTGATGGAGTGTGCCCCTGGCTATCAGTAAATGATGTCTGAGTGATGGAGTGTGCCCCTGGCTATCTGTAAATAAACTAGAAAATGGTGCCGTCTGGTGTGCTTAATATAAGGATTTTAAAATGATTTATACTTTTCCTTTTAATACTTAAGTACATTTCATCAATTCCATGTACTTTTTATACTTAAGTATATTTAAAACCGAATACTTTAAGACTTTCACTCAAGTAGTATTTTACTGGGTGACTTTCACTCAGGTAGTATTTTACTGGGTGACTTTCACTCAAGTAGTATTTTACTGGGTGACTTTTACTCAAGTAGTATTTCACTGGGTGACTTTCACTCAAGTAGTATTTTACTGGGTGACTTTTACTCAGGTAGTATTTTACTGGGTGACTTTTACTCAAGTAGTATTTTACTGGGTGACTTTCACTCAGGTAGTATTTTACTGGGTGACTTTTACTCAAGTAGTATTTCACTGGGTGACTTTCACTCAGGTAGTATTTTACTGGGTGACTTTTACTCAAGTAGTATTTCACTGGGTGACTTTCACTCAAGTAGTATTTTACTGGGTGACTTTCACTCAAGTAGTATTTTACTGGGTGACTTTCACTCAAGTAGTATTTTACTGGGTGACTTTCACTCAAGTAGTATTTTACTGGGTGACTTTTACTCAAGTAGTATTTCACTGGGTGACTTTCACTCAAGTAGTATTTTACTGGGTGACTTTCACTCAGGTAGTATTTTACTGGGTGACTTTCACTCAAGTAGTATTTTACTGGGTGACTTTCACTCAGGTAGTATTTTACTGGGTGACTTTCACTCAAGTAGTATTTCACTGGGTGACTTTCACTCAAGAAGTATTTCACTGGGTGACTTTCACTCAAGTAGTATTTTACTGGGTGACTTTCACTCAAGTAGTATTTTACTGGGTGACTTTCACTCAAGTAGTATTTTACTGGGTGACTTTCACTCAAGTAGTATTTTACTGGGTGACTTTCACTCAAGTAGTATTTTACTGGGTGACTTTCACTCAAGTAGTATTTTACTGGGTGACTTTCACTCAAGTAGTATTTTACTGGGTGACTTTCACTTGAGTCATTTTCTATTAAGGTATTTGTACTTTTACTCAAGTATGACGATTGGGTACTTATTCAACCACTGGTTCTCTACTCCCCTCTAGTCTTGGTCAGTGTGGTCTGACAGAGGGTTGCTGTTCAGATCTGGCCTCAGTCCTGAGTTCACCAAACTCACAACTGAAACAACTGGAGCTGAGAGACAATGACCTGCAGGACTCAGGAGTTACACTGCTGTCTGCTGGACTGGAGGATCCAGACTGTAAACTACACACACTGGGGTAAGTACAGCTGTTTCAGTCAGGTCGGTACTGAGTAATTCAAATACTCTGAAAATCTGTTTCATGTCAATGTTTGTGTCATGGACACATGTATTGGTGACCTACAAGATGATTGACACCAGTACACCAACCTAGACAGCTGTTGTGTGTCTCTCTGTAGGCTGTCTGGCTGTCTGGTCACAGAGGAGGGCTGTGCTGCTCTGTCTTCAGCTCTGAGGTCAAACCCCTCCCACCTGAAAGAGCTGGACCTGAGCTACAATCACCCAGGAGACTCTGCAGGGGGACTGCTTTCAGCTGCTCTGGTGGATCCCACATATAAACGGATGAAGCTGAAGTAAGTCAGAATAGATGTCCTAATAGTGTGAGCAGCGGTTGTGTCATATGTAGTGTAGTAGGGTCAGTAACATGAGGACATGATGGTAGAATTAAAGGGAAGTTTACCCAGCAGGCTTAGCACTCCAACACAGCATACATCATCACCACATGAATACTCTTCTGCATCTCTGATATCCTGTTGGAATTGTACTCTGTTCTGTATGCAGTAGGAAGGATACTATACCTGTATGTCTCTAGTAATGAATTGTACTCCGTCCTGTATGCAGTAGGTAGGATAGAATACCTGTATGTCTCTAGTAATGAATTGTACTCTGTTCTGTATGTAGTAGGTAGGATAGAATACCTGTATGTCTCTAGTAATGAACTGTACTCCGTTCTGTATGCAGTAGGTAGGATAGTAATGAACTGGGATAGTGCACCAGAACACAACAATGTGGTTTAAATGTTGACTGCTTTATTAGGTCTTTGTCAGTCAATAACCTGTTTCTCCGACAGTGTGGATCATGGTGGAGAGTGCAGGCTGAAATCAGGGCTGAGGAAATGTAAGTCTCTTCAATCCTAATTAACTGTATATTCAGAACTATAGTAACTAATCAATACTTGTTCTGTTCCGACAAAACAACATTTTATATCAAGATGTGGTATGATTAAACTCTCATTTTGTCTACAGATGCCTGTCATCTCACCCTGGACCCAAATACAGCAAACCCACACCTGATACTGTCTGAGGGGAACAGGAAGTTGAAAAGGGTGGTGGAGGACCAGCATTATGAAGACCATCCAGACAGATTTGACTGTCTTTATCAAGTTCTCTGCAGAGAAGGCTTATCTGGGTGTCGTTATTACTGGGAGGTGAAGAGGGATGGTGGCATGGCGGACATTGGTGTGGTGTACAAAGGACTGAAGAGGAAGGAAAGGGGGAGTGACCGTAGGATTGGAGACAATAGGAAGTCTTGGTGTTTAGTCTGTTTTGACAAAGGTTATTTATTTAAACATGATGGAGTCAACAGATCCATCCCTCGTCATGTTTCTAACAGAGTTGGAGTGTATCTGGACTGGCCAGCTGGTACTTTGACCTTCTATAGTGTGTCCTCCTCTGGTACACTGACACACCTTTACACAGAACACACCACGTTCACTGAACCCCTCTATCCTGGGTTTGGGATTTACTCCGCCTTCTCAGTGACCCTGTGTCAGATAGATGACCAACACATTCAGAGGTGAGTAGCAATGTTTCATCATGTGTTTTCCTCTGGAATCCTTTCTATAATTAGATTAGTAGTAGTGGTGTGTATTAATGTGTTCTGTTGGACCTACAGACAGTTAGATTAGTAGTAGTGGTGTGTTCTGTTGGACCTACAGACAGTTAGAGTAGTAGTAGTGGTGTGTATTAATGGGTTCTGTTGGACCTACAGACAGTTAGATTAGTAGTAGTGGTGTGTTCTGTTGGACCTACAGACAGTTAGATTAGTAGTAGTGGTGTGTTTTAATGTGTTCTGTTGGAACACCAGAGACCATGGTGGAGAGAGTTGTATCAAGCCTGGACCTGAGGACACCAGAGACCATGGTGGAGAGAGTTGTATCAAGCCTGGACCTGAGGACACCAGAGACCATGGTGGAGAGAGTTGGATCAAGCCTGGACCTGAGGACACCAGAGACCATGGTGGAGAGAGTTGGACCAAGCCTGGACCTGAGGACACCAGAGACCATGGTGGAGAGAGTTGGATCAAGCCTGGACCTGAGGACACCAGAGACCATGGTGGAGAGAGTTGGATCAAGCCTGGACCTGAGGACACCAGAGACCATGGAGGAGAGAGTTGGATCAAGCCTGGACCTGAGGACACCAGAGACCATGGTGGAGAGAGTTGGATCAAGCCTGGACCTGAGGACACCAGTGACCATGGTGGAGAGAGTTGGATCAAGCCTGGACCTGAGGACACCAGAGACCATGGAGGAGAGAGTTGGATCAAGCCTGGACCTGAGGACACCAGAGACCATGGAGGAGAGAGTTGGATCAAGCCTGGACCTGAGGACACCAGAGACCATGGTGGAGAGAGTTGGATCAAGCCTGGACCTGAGGACACCAGAGACCATGGTGGAGAGAGTTGGATCAAGCCTGGACCTGAGGACACCAGAGACCATGGTGGAGAGTGTTGTATCAAGCCTGGACCTGAGGACACCAGAGACCATGGTGGAGAGAGTTGTATCAAGCCTGGACCTGAGAACACCAGAGACCATGGTGGAGAGAGTTGGATCAAGCCTGGACCTGAGGACACCAGAGACCATGGTGGAGAGAGTTGGATCAAGCCTGGACCTGAGGACACCAGAGACCATGGTGGAGAGAGTTGGATCAAGCCTGGACCTGAGGACACCAGAGACCATGGAGGAGAGAGTTGGATCAAGCCTGGACCTGAGGACACCAGAGACCATGGAGGAGAGAGTTGTATCAAGCCTGGACCTGAGGACACCAGAGACCATGGAGGAGAGAGTTGTATCAAGCCTGGACCTGAAGACACCAGAGACCATGGTGGAGAGAGTTGGATCAAGCCTGGACCTGAGGACACCAGAGACCATGGAGGAGAGAGTTGGATCAAGCCTGGACCTGAGGACACCAGAGACCATGGTGGAGAGAGTTGGATCAAGCCTGGACCTGAGGACACCAGAGACCATGGTGGAGAGAGTTGTATCACGTCTGGACCTGAGAACACCAGAGACCATGGTGGAGAGAGTTGGATCAAGCCTGGACCTGAGAACACCAGAGACCATGGAGGAGAGAGTTGGATCAAGCCTGGACCTGAGAACACCAGAGACCATGGAGGAGAGAGTTGGATCAAGCCTGGACCTGAGAAAGGTGATTTAACTGATAACTGTTTTTAACTCAAAATAGTTTTAAAGCATTCATTATAGTTTAGTCCCAGACAAGGAGCACAATCATGATCTATTTTGTCAAAACAAACTTAAATGTAGAGTCAGCGATGTGACATAGATGCTCAACGTAAACAGGATAATGGGTCAATTTCTACAACAGCTAAGAGTGTTGGAGCGCTAAACTTCTCCGCTGTTTTGGTCCCGTGGCGAACACTCAACCTCTCCGCTGTAAGAGAGTGAAAAGGACCGGTGCACATGGCAGATACTGTGTGAGAGAGAAGTCGGGCATCTTGCTCATCACAATATCTGTGGTGCTGCTCGTACAACATAATTTATCTGACTCTACCTTTAAGCTCTCATCCTAGGATCTACCAGAAATCAGGCCCCCAAACATCTACAAAACATGGACCAGAACGATGTTGTTTCCTGCTTCCACAAACATTAATTAATATAACACTAATGTCAGATTAGGGTATGCTAATGAGTGTACATTTTGAGACTGTTGCTCACTTATATTCATTTTTATAACAAGTTTAATTTAATAATTATTTATTCATTATTACATTGTTCATTTTAAATAACTACTTTTGACTTCAGGGATTCCTCAGAGCTGTAAGACTTGTGACCATGTTAAGGTAAGTCATAATGTCAATTCTTACTTTTACATACCTGCAGGAGTCAGGCACAGTCTCAAAGCCAGGTGTGTACTGATCAACCATTCATACTGGGATATAGACAGTCCTGTGTTCTGCTTTAGTAATAGAAACACAGTCTCAAAGCCAGGTGTGTACTGACCAACCATTCATACTGGGATATAGACAGTCCTGTGTTCTGCTTTAGTAATAGAAACACAGTCTCAAAGCCAGGTGTGTACTGACCAACCATTCATACTGGGATATAGACAGTCCTGTGTTCTGCTTTAGTAATATAAACACAGTCTCAAAGCCAGGTGTGTACTGACCAACCATTCATACTGGGATATAGACAGTCCTGTGTTCTGCTTTAGTAATATAAACACAGTCTCAAAGCCAGGTGTGTACTGACCAACCATTCATACTGGGATAGAGACAGTCCTGTGTTCTGCTTTAGTAATATAAACACAGTCTCAAAGCCAGGTGTGTACTGACCAACCATTCATACTGGGATATAGACAGTCCTGTGTTCTGCTTTAGTAATATAAACACAGTCTCAAAGCCAGGTGTGTACTGACCAACCATTCATACTGGGATATAGACAGTCCTGTGTTCTGCTTTAGTAATATAAACACAGTCTCAAAGCCAGGTGTGTACTGACCAACCATTCATACTGGGATAGAGACAGTCCTGTGTTCTGCTTTAGTAATATAAACACAGTCTCAAAGCCAGGTGTGTACTGACCAACCATTCATACTGGGATATAGACAGTCCTGTGTTCTGCTTTAGTAATATAAACACAGTCTCAAAGCCAGGTGTGTACTGACCAACCATTCATACTGGGATATAGACAGTCCTGTGTTCTGCTTTAGTAATATAAACACAGTCTCAAAGCCAGGTGTGTACTGAGGTGTGTACTGACCAACCATTCATCCTGGGATATAGACAGTCCTGTGTTCTGCTTGTAGTCATGCAGGATTTTAGCTGGTGTCATATTTTGTCATTAGACAGTTTAATTGATAAATCACCAGCATTCCATGTAACATTGAATAAATACATTAGATTAGTTATTTTGGTTTTATTGGCCAGTTTCCCAGACACGGATTAAGTCTAGTCCTGGACCTTAAAGAACGTTCTATTGAAACTTCCATTGAGCATGCTTTAAATCCAGCACTAGACTCAATCTGTGTCCAGGAAACAGGCCCCATATGTATTACTGACATGCTTGTCCTTGTCCAGGACTCCACACACTGGCTTCAGATTGAACCCTTGACTTCCACTGTCCAGGGAGTGACAATGTTCAGGTAAAATAACTACTTTTAACATTTCATTCCACCTGCTAGTGTATTTCCCCATTACCTTTGGGAATAGTATTCTAATCCAACCTCTCCATTTGACCATTGACCCTCTCTACCACATCTTGTTGTTGCTCTCAGGCACAGGACACCCAAAGGGAGTTATGAGTGCACAGTGTCTGGGCTCCGCTGGCTGTGTGAGAGAGATGTCATTCTGAAGTATCACTTCAGGAACTGGGAACCCTACAGTCAACTTCTGAAAGACATGCAGTACACACAAGGTGGTCCATTGCTGGACATCACTATGGAGTTAGGTGAACTGAAGGAAGTTCATCTGCCACACTTTGTCTGTTTAGGTAAAACCATGTAGAAATAGTATTCAGAAAGACATTTCCATGTAGCTGAGTTTCACTTCCTCAATTAATGAATAAACTATTCTGAGAGTTTGAGTTTACTGTGATCTGGTACTGCATATTCTTTGTGTTTTAGTTGGATGAATAATACAATATGTCTTTCTGTCTCCTTTGTATTGTGTTGTTCAGGGACCAACCCTTCCCTGAGGAATGAGATGAAGATTCTTCATGTAGAGGAACATGGAGTGTCTTTAGAGGAAGTGCATGAGGTCACCAGATTCCATGCTAAGATTCTCCATCCCAAGTTCTCAGCTATCGCTGTTATACTGAGCTATATCTTTTCTTGGATCGTAGATGTCCACTGTGACGTGGTCCTCTACATGGCAGTAAAAAAGTCAACATTAATTTCAAGGCTGTACCTGCTCCTCAGAAACTCCAGTCAGAAAGAGGTGAGCCACTATCACTGAAGTGTCAACAGTATGTTGAATCTTACTGAAGGAAAGCTGATAGTTTGTTGAAAATCTCTAGATTACAAAGACAACATGCAGCTCTGTGACAAATCTATTTCTGTCTCGTTCATTTGAAGAGCCAGTAGACGGCACTCTTCCCTCTGGTCGAAGGAGAACCCAATGCCCCTGGGCAGTGAAGGGGACATTGCCCCTGGGCAGTGAAGGGGACATTGCCCCTGGGCAGTGAAGGGGACATTGCCCCTGGGCAGTGAAGGGGACATTGCCCCTGAGCAGTGAAGGGGACATTGCCCCTGAGCAGTGAAGGGGACATTGCCCCTGGGCAGTGAAGGGGACATTGCCCCTGAGCAGTGAAGGGGACATTGCCCCTGGGCAGTGAAGGGGACATTGCCCCTGGGCAGTGAAGGGGACATTGCCCTGTGTAGGGTGCTGTATTACAGATGGGACATTAAATGGGTGTCCTCTCCATGGTCACTAAAGATCCCATGGTACTTATCGTAAGAGTAGGGGTGTTAACCCCGGTGTCCTGACTCTCCATGGTCACTAAAGATCCCATGGTACTTATCGTAAGAGTAGGGGTGTTAACCTGGTATCCTGGCTAAACTTCCAATCTGACCCTCATACCATCATGGCTACCTAATCATCCTCAGCTTCCAATTGGCTCATTTATCCCCTCTCCCTCTCCGCTGTAACTATTCCCCAGGTCGTTGCTGTAAAAGAGAATCTCTTCCTAGTCAACTTATCTGATAAAATAATGGTAAATCAATAACGATAGTGTTGACAAAAATGGATTTCCCAGTGAGCTGCATGTTGTGTGAATTATGAGACTACATTGTTGTGACTGACTACTACATCTCTCATTTTGTAGGCTGTTCGGGAACGGGAGAAAGATCAGGTGTCCCAAGGATATTCAGAATTTCTCCTGTCAAGTCCAAACGGGCCCTTAAAGATGAACACTTGGTTTGCACTCAAGAATCCACACTCTACTTCCATCTATCCAGAGGTGCAGTTTTATTAGGCTGAGGACATGAATCTGTCATATTGTATATGAATTACTAGAATATCATTCTCTCTCTCTCTCTCTCGTGTTGCACCATATGGCCTCCTACAGAAGATTCAGCTGTTACCTGCAAACACCACACCAAGCTGTTGTAAGATGATAATGGGAAACACAGGGGTGGACATTGAGATGGAGTTAATCGGGGATGATGAGAGGACAGTATGGAAATCAGTGGTATCAAAAGGTAAGTAATACTGGACATGAACAGTATGTCAATCATCAATGTCCTTTTCTAACAGATGCTGTTAAAAGTGTTTTATGATATTTTCTCTTGTTTGTCTTTCAGATGAATACAGCAAAGACTCTCATCCAACACGTAAGTTTGTCTTTGTGGACGAGGTCACAGAGCTCACGTCTCTTCAAGTCGTGATGAAGGACACTGTTGAAGGTCTTCATGAGTCTTGTTCAGTGGGGGGGATGAAGATCTTCATGAGTCTTGTTCAGTGGGGTGGATGAAGGTCTTCATGAGTCTTGTTCAGTGTGGTGATGAAGGTCTTCATGAGTCGTGTTCAGTGGGGGTGATGAAGGTCTTCATGAGTCTTGTTCAGTGGGGTGGATGAAGGTCTTCATGAGTCTTGTTCAGTGGGGTGATGAAGGTCTTCATGAGTCGTGTTCAGTGGGGTGATGAAGGTCTTCATGAGTCTTGTTCAGTGGGGTGAAATGATATAGAACATTCAGACAGAAATACAGAGTCTTTCAAAAGTATCTGCATCACATTTTATAGTGTTACAAATTGGGATAAAAGGGGATTTAATTGTAATTTCTTGGTCAACAATCTACACAAAGTACACTAATGTCAAAGGATATATATATATATTTAGATAGAAATTAAGTACGTAAAATAGTGTTTCCATAAGTATTCAGCCCCCTGAGTCAATACTGAGAAACACCTTTGGCAGTGATTACAGCTGGGAGTCTTCTTGGGTAAGTCTCTAAGAGTCATTACAGCAGGGAGTCTTCTTGGGTAAGTCTCTAAGAGCTTTACACACCTGGATTGTACAATATTAACCCATTATTATTGTCATAATTCTTCAAGCTCTGTCAAGATGTTGGAGATCATGGGTATAGACAGCCATTTTCACATCTTGTCATAGATTTACAAGCAGATTTAAGTTTAACTCGGCCACTCAGGAACATTCATTGTCTTCTTGGTAAGAAACTCCAGTGTAGATTTGGCCTTGTGTTATAGGTTATTGTCCTGCTGAAAGGTGAAATCATCTCCCTGTGTCTGGTGTAAAGCAGACTGAACCAGGTTTTCCTCTAGGATTTTGCCTGTTCTTAGCTCCATCCTGTTTCTTTTCATCCTGAAAAACTCCCCAGTATTTGCTGATGTCAAGCATACCCATACCATGAAGTAGCCACCACCATGCTTGAAAATAAGGAGGCAGTTACTCAGTGATGTGTTGTGTTTCACTCTCTCATTTAAGTCGTTATGATGGAGTCACTACAATGTTGTTGATCCATCCTCAGTTTTCTCCTGTATGGGGGACAGGTCCACTTTGGCATTACAGAGTATTTTCAGTAGATAGTTGACTAAACATTACAGTTAAATCCATTTTAATCCCACTATGTAACACAATAGAGAAATCCAAGGGGTATGAACACTTTTGCAAGGCTCTGTATGTTATGTAGAATAGACAGTCGTGTCAGCCAGGGTAGGCGTCAATTCCAAATAAATCAGTCCATTCAGGAAGTAAACTGAAATTCAAATTCATTAACCGGAAAAGGGCATCAATTTTCAATGACCAATGGGAAGGGAAAAACAACATTCTCCATTTTCAATGACCAATGGGAAGGGAAAAAAAACATTCTCAATTTTCAATGACCAATGGGAAGGGAAAAACAACATTCTCAATTTTCAATGACCAATGGGAAGGGAAAACAACATTCTCCATTTTCAATGACTAATGGGAAGGGAAAAACAACATTCTCAATTTTCAATGACTAATGGGAAGGCAATTTATTATTTTTGAATATGACTTGCATATGAATTGACTACAACCCTGGTGTCAGCTCTATACAAGACATGACTATCAGAGGAATGGTAACTGGAGAGACTGTTAGATGTAGAAACAGCTGCTGTTCACCCTAAAGACATATTCATTTATTTCACCCCCCTTCAGCATTAACACTCTCTGGGATTCCTGCTGAGGAGTTTCTGAAGAAACATAGGGCTGAACTCATTCAGGGAGTCAAAAACCCAATGCCAATAGCAGATGATCTGTCGTCAAAGAGCATGATTGGTGATGAAGAGTACTCCAGAATAACAGCTGAAACAACTGAACAGGAGCGAATGAGAAAACTACTGAATGCAGTCCTCCCTAAAGGACCAGAAGTGATGGGAGCTTGTCTCAAAGCTCTCAGGGAACATGAACAACATCTTGTTAAGTACTTGAGTGAATCTAGGTAAGACCGGTTTCTTTTCTCCCTCCCTTGAATATGTGGAATGATTAAATATAGGTCAAATAAAAACTTAGCTACCCAGATCAAAGATAAAGCACTTTTCAGAATGGAAGCATGTGTTTGTGTTGCTGCCTGTAATAAATGTGTCCTATTATAGTTCTATCATAGGACCATCATCACATCATCATCTCAGGTGTATCATGGGACCATCATCTCATCATTATCTCATCATTATCTCAGGTGTATCATAGGACCATCATCACATCATTATCTCAGGTGTATCATAGGACCATCATCACATCATCTCAGGTGTATCATAGGACCATCATCACATCATTATCTCAGGTGTATCATAGGACCATCATCACATCATTATCTCAGGTGTATCTCACTCCTCCTTCTTCACCATACTTTCTGATCTCTCCTCCATCCTCTGTCTTGTAGCACCTAATCTGAAGATGCTGAGGCCTGTCTCCTAGTCTGTGGACAAAGACACTTCTCCACCTAATCTGAAGATGCTGAGGCCCGTCTCCTAGTCTGTGGACAAAGACACTTCTCCACCTAATCTAAAGATGCTGAGGCCTGTCTCCTAGTCTATGGACAAAGACACTTCTCCACCTAATCTGAAGATGCTGAGGCCTGTCTCCTAGTCTGTGGAGAAAGACACTTCTCCACCTAATCTGAAGATGCTGAGGCCTGTCTCCTAGTCTATGGACAAAGACACTTCTCCACCTAATCTGAAGATGCTGAGGCCTGTCTCCTAGTCTGTGGACAAAGACACTTAAATGATTTTAAATTGTAATGTTTGCTATTCTTTAAACATGTGTTTTATTCATGTGCTTCAGGGAGAGATCCTGATTGACATGTGTACTATGGTACATTGAGTTGGGTCTGACCAGGGAGAGATCCTGATTGGTTTGAACCTTTCCAGCTCATTTCAGATTGACTTCGAGTGTCTCTGTGTGGAAGAATTTCCACAACATGATTTTGAAAACGCAATTAAGGGTATGAACTGGAATGATCTCTTGTCCTATACAGATGGGGAAGCTGATAGTCATGCTAGTCAAAGATACACACCACCACGTTGACATCTTGACGAAAGACCTTCCTTAGATTCTTTACGGGATTACAACTCACTCTGTCTGAATGAAATGAGGAAATGGACTCACTAAAGGGGGATAGCTGAGAGGGCAGAGAAGGCACGTGACATCATCGACATGGTGTTGAGAAAAGGAACCGAGTCAAAGTTCCAGGATGATCAACCTTCTTGGGGAGATGGACCCCATATCTTTGTTCACAGCTTCAGATCAACAGTTGTAGTCAACTGGCAGAATAGACAGGCAGGATGGTTCAACATGTTCTGGTTGTCTGTTGCTTTAATTCAGGAAATGTCAATCAAACATGACCACTAAAATAACGATATAACTTACGAAAGATGAGAGATGTCTGATCTGCTCTGTTGGAAGATTTGTCACCGTTGCATTTCGCAGGGAGTCCGTTTTTACAGACAGGTGGGACTTTTTTTTTTTTAGGAGGAAGTACAGATTGGCTGATCAGATATCGTTTCCCAAAACCGATCTTGTGAGGATATGAGACCTACTTTGAAAGGCGAACCCAAGCCATTCGGGTGCACGTCAAAGTGCTTATCCACCCTCGGGTTTTTGGTAACCGGCACGTTTCAACCGGATGCTCGCGGATTCGTCAGCGGCATCTCACATCCCTCGATGAGGCAATGTTGAGGATCTAATCATCAGCAAACGTGTAATATACCATTTCTATCATCGCACAACTGATTGAATGGGTTCCCAAATACGAATGGAGCAATAGACGGCACCAAAATCACCATAAGAGCACCATCCCAAAACGAGTTCAACAAGGCTATGTAATCAGAGAAGACCTATACTCTTAATGTGAAGGTGATAGGCTATGTGAACAGAGAAGACTTCTATTTTTAATGTGAAGGTGATGATAGGTAAGTGTAACGGATGTGAAACTGATAGCTAGTTAGCGGTGGGCTTATTGGTGAGTATTGACTACTAATATGAAGTATATTTGTCATTGATAAAGCAACTTGAATTGTGCTATTTGTCCTCTCTTTGTTGCTATGTTTTTATTGTTACTCATCAAACCTCGACTGAGTGAGCCAATCAAACCTTTTGTTTGTATTCAATATCTGACACTACCACCTCTATTCAATATCTGACACTGGCACCTCTATTCAATATCTGACACTACCACCTCTATTCAATATCTGACACTGTGCTACAGAAATTATATGACAGTTCCAAACTCAATCAGAAGCTTTTCTAAATTGTATTCAAGTAGTATAATTGCCATTTGCAAGGACCTATTAAAAGTAATACATTGGAATTATTATTTGGAGCTCTCTCACATATAGTAGGTCTACATAGCACACAGAGGTAGACAGTATAACAGTCACAGGGAACAAATAAAACATTTATAAAATCCTCTATGACGTCCTTTCTTTTCTTCGTGTTCAGCTCCAGGTTGTTTCCGCTGCACATCGCGCTTCTTGTCTGTCTATAGGCTGTCTCGTCGTTGCTATTGACGACACTTATGACGTTTTTAGTCTCACAATGGATTCTGAGGACCCCCCTTTTATTATAGTGCTGTGATAATACAAACATACAGCCTCCTTAATATCTAAACATATTATTTGAATGACTGAAGACGGAGAGTTCTGCATGAAAGATGTATTTTATTATTGTCAGTGACATGGCACACAGCCATTGGTTGATGCAATGTGGCGTGTCAATTGTAGGCGGCCTCGTAGGATTTCAGTGGGCTGGGCTGCAGCGGAGCTCAGCATTTCTTCCGAATCTCTCTCCTCCCTCAGCTATACCGGTGTGTAAAGGGGTGAAGTTCACCATGGGAGCCGAGACTATCGCACGGTGGTAGTAGAGAGACGCGGATGAAGTGTGTGTCAGTCATGCTGGTGGCTGGCAGCGACGGCAGAGCAGAGCGTGACATGCCAGTGTTTTTTCCTGAGGGGATGTGTTTTCTTGGTCTTGGATCCACGGAGTGATGGCAGAATGTTCCATTTATTCTATGGATCTTTCCTTCCCGTCTTATTTCTGCCACCACGGCATGATCCAGAGCAGGGCGGTGTAACTGGGTGATTCAACATCACGGTTATAGTGATCGGAAGAGACACGGAGGATTTTGCAACAAGTGCAAGTAGGAAAACCGTCATTACACCTTTCCCCTTCATAATCAACGCAGTTCTCTCTGGCAGTGTTCAAGCCTCAGCAGCAGTCAATCGGAGTGTTTCTGGCTGAATTGTTGTTCTTCTGATGATGATGGTTGGCAGCTCCCTTCTGGTTTCTTCGGACAGCTCAGTGTCAGTGAGTAGAGACACAGTGGTGGTTTTATAGTGACTTGTATTTCCATTCACTTACAAAAGTGAGCCACATTTCTCCAGTAGATTAGTAGTATGCTTCGACCGGGTAGGTCAACTTACTATCTACTATTTTCTATCCAGTACAGCTTGGTTTTACAGTGACTGACTTGACTTAACATTGATCGGACAATTCAGCCGTGGTTGGATGTTCTCATGTGAAAGACTCTCGTCCCGCGGAGCTGCAACCGAGATAGTAGAGCTGCGCATCGATTTGACTGGTGTCGTAACGCAGCCGTGTTCCTGCCTCTGACTGCCATCGTCCTCATAGAGCCCAGCCTAACTTCTCCGTGCCCTCAACACTACAGCATCTCCTCGGAGTGAAGCCGCTTTTTGAGCGTCAAACCAGCAGACTAATCCAACTAACATAACCATGTCTCCGTGTCCTCTGTCCCCTTTTGTTAAATATCATCTAACCTACACAATATCATTATATAGTGTAACGACCCTGGGCTTATATCCGCGGATAGCGACTCTCTGCTTGAATATGCTTTTGGGGCACAGTCGATAGCGCGCTAGACTTCGGGCTAGAAGGTCGAGGGTTCGAGTCCTGCTCCCTGCCTGTTTCATTACGTCTCATTTTAGTATCGTTATATTACTATCGTTATATTTCTGTGGTACAGAAATTATATGATAGTTCCAAACTCAATCCGAAGCTTTTCTAAATTTGATTAAAGTAGTTTAATCCATTTTATTCAAGTAGTATAATTGCCATTTTCAAGGACCTATTAAAAGTAATATATTGGAATTATTATTTGGAGCTCTCTCACATATAGTAGGTCTACATAGCACACAGAGGTAGACAGTATAACAGTCACAGGGAACAAATAAAACATTTATAAAATCCTCTATGACGTCCTTTCTTTTCGTTGTGTTCAGCTCCAGGTTGTTTCCGCTGCACATCGCTGTTAGACACTGCGCTTCTTGTCTGTCTATAGGCTGTCTCGTCGTTGTTATTGACGACACTTGACGTTTTTAGTCTCACAATGGATTCTGAGGACCCCCCTTTTATTATAGTGCTGTGATAATACAAACATACAGCCTCCTTAATATCTAAACATATTATTTGAATGACTGAAGACGGAGAGTTCTGCATGAAAGATGTATTTTATTATTGTCAGTGACATGGCACACAGCCATTGGTTGATGCAATGTGGCGTGTCAATTGTAGGCGGCCTAGTAGGATTTCAGTGGGCTGGGCTGCAGCGGAGCTCAGCATTTCTTCCGAATCTCTCTCGCCCCTCAGCTATATGCAGGTGTGTAAAGGGGTGAAGTTCACAATGGGAGCCGAGACTATCGCACGGTGGCAGTAGAGAGACGCCGATGAAGTGTGTGTCAGTCATGCTGTTGGCTGGCGGCGACGGCAGAGCAGAGCGTGACATGCCAGTGTTTTTGCGTGAGGGGATGTGTTTTCTTGGTCTTGGATCCACGGAGTGATGGCAGAATGTTCCATTTATTCTATGGATCTTTCCTTCCCGTCTTATTTCTGCCACCATGGCATGATCCAGAGCAGGGCGGTGTAACTGGGTGATTCAACATCACGGTTATAGTGATCGGAAGAGACACGGAGGATTTTGCAACAAGTGCAAGTAGGAAAACAGTCATTACACCTTTCCCCTTCATAATCAACGCAGTTCTCTCTGGCACTGTTCAAGCCTCAGCAGCAGTCAATCGGAGTGTTTCTGGCTGAATTGTTGTTCTTCTGATGATGATGGTTGGCAGCTCCCTTCTGGTTTCTTCGGACAGCTCAGTGTCAGTGAGTAGAGACACAGTGGTGGTTTTATAGTGACTTGTATTTCCATTCACTTACAAAAGTGAGCCACATTTCTCCAGTAGATTAGTAGTATGCTTCGACCGGGTAGGTCAACTTACTATCTACTATTTTCTATCCAGTACAGCTTGGTTTTACAGTGACTGACTTGACTTAACATTGATCGGACAATTCAGCCGTGGTTGGATGTTCTCATGTGAAAGACTCTCGTCCCGCGGAGCTACAACCGAGATAGTAGAGATGCGCATCGATTTGACTGGTGTCGTAACGCAGCCGTGTCCCTGCCTCTGACTGCCATCGTCCTCACAGAGCCCAGCCTAACTTCTCCGTGCCTGCAACACTACTGCTGTACCTCGGAGTGAAGCCGCTTTTTGAGCTTCAAACCAGCAGACTAATCCAACTAACATAACCATGTCCCCGTGTCCTCTGTCCCCTTTTGTTAAATATCATAATATCATCGGTCGTATACAATATATCATATAGTGTAACGAGCCTGGGTTTATAAGCGTGGATAGCGACTCTCTGCTTGAGTATTCCTTTGGGGCACAGTCGATAGCGCGCTAGACTTCGGGCTAGAAGGTCGAGGGTTCGAGTCCTGCTCCCTGCCTGTTTCATTACGTCTCATTTTACTATCGTTATATTTCTGTGCTACAGAAATTATCTGACAGTTCCAAACTCAATCAGAAGCTTTTCTAAATTTTATTCAAGTAGATTAATCTATTTTATTCAAGTAGTATAATTGCCATTTGCAAGGACCTATTAAAAGTAATATATTGGAATTATACTTTGGAGCTCTCTCACATATAGTAGGTCTACATAGCACACAGAGGTAGACAGTATAACAGTCACAGGGAACAAATAAAACATTTATAAAATCCTCTATGACGTCCTTTCTTTTCTTCGTGTTCAGCTCCAGGTTGTTTCCGCTGCACATCGCTGTTAGACACTGCGCTTCTTGTCTGTCTATAGGCTGTCTCGTCGTTGTTATTGACGACACTTATGACGTTTTTAGTCTCACAATGGATTCTGAGGACTACTAATCTACTGTAAAACCACCACAGCATTTCTTCCGAATCTCTCTCCTCCCTCAGCTATACCGGTGTGTAAAGGGGTGAAGTTCACCATGGGAGCCGAGACCATCGCACAGTGGTAGTAGAGAGACGCCGATGAAGTGTGTGTCAGTCATGCTGGTGGCTGGCAGCGACGGCAGAGCAGAGCGTGACATGCCAGTGGTTTTTCCTGAGGGGATGTGTTTTCTTGGTCTTGGATCCACGGAGTGATGGCAGAATGTTCCATTTATTCTATGGATCTTTCCTTCCCGTCTTATTTCTGCCACCACGGCATGATCCAGAGCAGGGCGGTATAACTGGGTGATTCAACATCACGGTTATAGTGATAGGAAGAGACAGAGGATTTTGCAACAAGTGCAAGTAGGAAAACAGTCATTACACCTTTCCCCTTCATAATCAACGCAGTTCTCTCTGGCAGTGTTCAAGCCTCAGCAGCAGTCAATCGGAGTGTTTCTGTCTGAATTGTTGTTCTTCTGATGATGATGGTTGGCAGCTCCCTTCTGGTTTCTTCGGACAGCTCAGTGTCAGTGAGTAGAGACACAGTGGTGGTTTTATAGTGACTTGTATTTCCATTCACTTACAAAAGTGAGCCACATTTCTCCAGTAGATTAGTAGTATGCTTCGACCGGGTAGGTCAACTTACTGTCTACTATTTTCTATCCAGTACAGCTTGGTTTTACAGTGACTGACTTGACTTAACATTGATCGGACAATTCAGCCGTGGTTGGATGTTCTCATGTGAAAGACTCTCGTCCCGCGGAGCTGCAACCGAGATAGTAGAGCTGCGCATCGATTTGACTGGTGTCGTAACGCAGCCGTGTTCCTGCCTCTGACTGCTATCGTCCTCACAGAGCCCAGCCTAACTTCTCCGTGCCGGCAACACTACAGCAGCTCCTCGGAGTGAAGCCGCTTTTTGAGCGTCAAACCAGCAGACTAATCCAACTAACATAACCATGTCTCCGTGTCCTCTGTCCCCTTTTGTTAAATATCATCTAACCTACACAATATCATTATATAGTGTAACGACCCTGGGCTTATATCCGCGGATAGCGACTCTCTGCTTGAATATGCTTTTGCGGCACAGTCGATAGCGCGCTGGACTTCGGGCTAGAAGGTCGAGGGTTCGAGTCCTGCTCCCTGCCTGTTTCATTACGTCTCATTTTAGCTCTCTCACATATAGTAGGTCTACATAGCACACAGAGGTAGACAGTATAACAGTCACAGGGAACAAATAAAACATTTATAAAATCCTCTATGACGTCCTTTCTTTTCTTCGTGTTCAGCTCCAGGTTGTTTCCGCTGCACATCGCTGTTAGACACTGCGCTTCTTGTCTGTCTATAGGCTGTCTCGTCGTTGCTATTGACGACACTTGACGTTTTTAGTCTCACAATGGATTCTGAGGACCCCCCTTTTATTATAGTGCTGTGATAATACAAACATACAGCCTCCTTAATATCTAAACATATTATTTGAATGACTGAAGACGGAGAGTTCTGCATGAAAGATGTATTTTATTATTGTCAGTGACATGGCACACAACCATTGTAGGCGGCCTAGTAGGATTTCAGTGGGCTGGGCTGCAGCGGAGCTCAGCATTTCTTCCGAATCTCTCTCCCCCCTCCGCTATACCGGTGTGTAAAGGGGTGAAGTTCACCATGGGAGCCGAGACTATCGCACGGTGGCAGTAGAGAGACGCCGATGAAGTGTGTATCAGTCTTGCTGGTGGCTGGCAGCGACGACAGAGCAGAGCGTGACATGCCAGTGTTTTTTCCTGATGGGATGTGTTTTCTTGGTCTTGGATCCACGGAGTGATGGCAGAATGTTCCATTTATTCTATGGATCTTTCCTTCCCGTCTTATTTCTGCCACCACGGCATGATCCAGAGCAGGGCGGTGTAACTGGGTGATTCAACATCACGGTTATAGTGATCGGAAGAGACACGGAGGATTTTGCAACAAGTGCAAGTAGGAAAACCGTCATTACACCTTTCCCCTTCATAATCAACGCAGTTCTCTCTGGCAGTGTTCAAGCCTCAGCAGCAGTCAATCGGAGTGTTTCTGGCTGAATTGTTGTTCTTCTGATGATGATGGTTGGCAGCTCCCTTCTGGTTTCTTCGGACAGCTCAGTGTCAGTGAGTAGAGACACAGTGGTGGTTTTATAGTGACTTGTATTTCCATTCACTTACAAAAGTGAGCCACATTTCTCCAGTAGATTAGTAGTATGCTTCGACCGGGTAGGTCAACTTACTATCTACTATTTTCTATCCAGTACAGCTTGGTTTTACAGTGACTGACTTGACTTAACATTGATCGGACAATTCAGCCGTGGTTGGATGTTCTCATGTGAAAGACTCTCGTCCCGCGGAGCTGCAACCGAGATAGTAGAGCTGCGCATCGATTTGACTGGTGTCGTAACGCAGCCGTGTTCCTTCCTCTGACTGCCATCGTCCTCACAGAGCCCAGCCTAACTTCTCCGTGCCGGCAACACTACAGCAGCTCCTCGGAGTGAAGCAGCTTTTTGAGCTTCAAACCAGCAGACGAATCCAACTAACATAACCATCACCCTGATTCCTCTGTCCCCTTTTGTTAAATATCATCGGTCGTACACAATATATCATATAGTATAAGGGGAGAAGTTCACTCTGGCACTGAGTTCCTGTAATGGAGGCTCAGGACGGCTCTGCTTCACGTAGAGGAAGCCCCTGGAAATTGAGTACACATTTAAACTTGTTCTTGTTTTTTTTTACAGTGTTATGTTTTCATACTGTCATACTCTGCCTCCCTAAATGTCTATTACCTCCATGAACGAGTTGATATAATATTGAAATGTGAAATTAAAGACATGACTATATTCTGGTTGGTTTGTTTCCGTTTTATTCAACAAAGCACCACGTTGTACACATAAGCATACATATATATATATATATATATATATTTTTTTTTTTAATTAATTTTTATTTTAATTTCACATTCAAATACAATTACAAATTCGGTGCATAACATGGGATACTTACAAACAGTATCAAAAAGTACCGTAACAATATAAGAATATCAAAACTCCTAAAAAAAAAAGTGCTGTTCTGCAGATACGGTTTCGGGCTGGGATGGAAATGAGTGAACAGATTTCAAGCTTTGACAAGTTAAGAAATAACAGTCACGGGAGATGTTCACTCTTGCACGGTGGCTGAGAGACTGGGAGCGTTTTGGGTCTGGGACTATGAACGGGGCGGAGCTACCGTAGCTATCCAATCATAGCTGACTGGTACATCCCACCACGCCTCTATTATCCGAACATGACTAGTATGCAGCTACGGCTGAGCTATCCAACAGTGGCTGATACAGATATCCACTCACGGCTGACTCGTCCAACCATGGCTGAATGCTGAAGTGTCCAACCGTGGCTCTGTTATCTATTCCTAACCAACAACCCATCCTATCATGTTACCACAACAACAGAGGCATGACCGTCTAGTTCCTCCTGCCAAACCTGGTTGTTGTCACACTGCCCTCTCCTGGTAGCACTGTTAAACATCACTCAATCAAATCCTGAAATAAAATATAAATCCACTTTTACCAGAAAATCACATTATATGGGCTGAATACTTACATGAAGTGTATGGAGACTTTACATGACATAAATATGAATATATAAAATAAACGTATACGTGTTAAACCCGCCCACTGTGTTGAAACAGGAAGTACATCTATAAGGAAGTAGATGAATAAATGGACACCATCGGCCGAAGAAAACATGTTTCTGAGGTTTGTAGCTTTCTTTTACAATGTTATGTAGAGACGTGTTTTTGGAGAAGTTAGGCCATCGCAGAGAAAGGTGATTTAGGGTGTAATTTAGGGTGTAAGACATCCGCAGAATTCTTATATTATTACATTACTGATTTCAACTTTCAATAATGATATGTTTAGGCTTCCTTACATTGATGCTGATTCATATTGATTATGTTATATTATAGGCGACAGGGCTATGCGGTAGGGTATGTGGCTATGAGGTAGGGTATGGGCGATTGACTGCACAAGATAGCGATTATAATTTATTTAAATAAAATGTAAAAATGCACCCGTTTTTTTTCTCCCCAATTTCGTGGCATCCAATTGGTAGTTAGTCTTGTCTCATCGCTGCATCTCCCGTACGGACTCCGGAGAAGCGAATGCCGAGAGTCGTGCGTTCTCCGTAATCACAACCCAGCCAAGCCTGAAATTTCCGTCCTTAACTATTTTCCGACAAAAATATAACTGCCAAAGGGGCAGAGTTAGCCTGCAGAGTTTTGCCAAACTATCCAGGTCTGTGACCAAACTATTTGAGCTTCTACTTTTAAAAATCCACCTTTCCAGAAACAAGTCTCTCATGGTTGCCACTTGCTATTGACCTCCTCCTGCCCCCAGCTGTGCCCTGGACACCATATGTGAATTGATTAACCCCAATCTATCTTCAGAGCTCGTGCTGTTAGGTGACCTAAACGGGGACATGCTTAACACCCCGGCCATCCTACAATCTAAACTTGATGCCCTCAATCTCACACAAATTATCAATGAATGTACCAGGTACAAACCCAAATCTGTAAACATGGGCACCCTCATAGATGTCATCCTAACCAACCTGCCCTCCAAATACACCTCTGCTGTCTTCAACCAGGATCTCAGCGATCAAATCAAATTGTATTTGTCACATACACATGGTTAGCAGATGTTAATGCGAGTGTAGCGAAATGCTTGTGCTTCTAGTTCCGACAATGCAGTAATATCCAACCAGTAATCTAACCTAACAATTTCACAACAATTACCTTTATACACACAAGTGTAAAGGAATGAATAAGAATATGTACATAAACAAATATATATGAATGAGTGATGGCCGAACGGCACAGGCAAGATGCAGTAGATGGTATAGAGTACAGTATATACATATGAGATGAGTAATGTAGGGTATGTAAACATTATATAAGTGGCATTGTTTAAAGTGTCTAGTGATATATTACATCAAGATGGCAAGATGCAGTAGATGGTATAGAGTACAGTATATACATATGAGATGAGTAATGTAGGGTATGTAAACATATATAAGTGGCATTGTTTAAAGTGACTAGTGATACATTTATTACATCAATTTTTCCATTATTAAAGTGGCTGGAGTTGAGTCAGTATGTTGGCAGCAGCCACTCAATGTTAGTGGTGGCTGTTTAACAGTCTGATGGCCTTGAGATCGAAGCTGTTTTTCAGTCTCTCGGTCTCTGCTTTGATGCACCTGTACTGGCCTCGCCTTCTGGATGATAGCAGGGTGAACAGGCAGTGGCTCGGGTGGTTGTTGTCCTTGATGATCTTTTTGGCCTTCCTGTGACATCGGGTGGTGTAGATGTCCTGGAGGGCAGGTAGTTTGCCCCCGGTGATGCGTTGTGCAAACCTCACTACCCTCTGGAGACCCTTACGGTTATGGGCGGAGCAGTTGCTGTACCAGGCGGTGATGCTCACAATTGTGCATCTGTAAAAGTTTGTGAGTGTTTTATGGTGACAAGCCAAATTTCTTCAGCCTCCTGAGGTTGAAGAGGCGCTGCTGCGCCTTCTTCACCATGCTGTCTGTGTGGTTGGACTATTTCAGTTTGTCCGTGATGTGTACGCTGAGGAACTTAAAACTTTCTACTGTCCCGTCGATGTGGATGGGGGGTGCTCCCTCTGCTGTTTCCTGAAGTCCATGATCATCTCCTTTGTTTTGTTGACGTTGAGTGTGAGGTTATTTTCCTGACACCACACACCGAGGGCCCTCACCTCCTCCCTGTAGGCCGTCTCGTCGTTGTTGGTAATCAAGCCTACCACTGTAGAATTTAGGGAGCCTTGTTTTCAGATTAGCCTTGTTAAAATACACAGCTACAATAAATGCAGCCTCAGGATATGTGGTTTCCAGTTTACATAGAGTCAAATGAAGTTTGTTCAGGGCCATCGATGTGTCTGCTTGGGGGGAATATATACGGCTGTGTTTATAATCAACAAGAATTCTGTAGGTAGATAATGTGGTTGGTATTTGATTGTGAGGAATTCTAAGTCAGGTGAACAGAAGGACTTGAGTTCCTGTATGTTGTTATGATCACACCACATCTCGTTAATCATATAAGGCATACACCCCCGCCCTTCTTCTTACCAGAAAGATGCTTGTTTCTGTCGGCGCGATGTGTGAAGAAACCAGCTGGCTGTACCGACTCCGATAGCGTGTCTCGAGTGAGCCATGTTTCCGTGAAACAAAGAACGTTACAGTCTCTGACGTCCCTCTGGAAGGCTACCCACGGATTTCATCTACCTTGGTGTCAAGAGACTGGACATTGGCGAGTAGTATGCTCGGGAGCAGTGCGTGATGTGCCCGTCTACGGAGCCTGACCAGAAGACCTCTCCGTCTGCCCCTTCTACGGCCTCGTTGTTTTGGGTCGCCGGCTGCGATCCGATCCATTGTCCTGGGTAGTGGGCAAAACACAGGATCCGCTTTTGGAAAGTCATATTCCTGGTCGTAATGATGGTGAGTTGACGTTGCTGTTATATCCAATAGTTCCTCCCGACTGTATGTGATAAAACCTAAGATTACCTGGGGTAACAATGGAAGAAATAACACACAAAAAACCAAATACTGCATAGTTTCCTAGGAACGCGAAGAGAAGCGAGGCGGCCATCTCTGTCGGTGCCTCATTGCCTGCGTCCGTAATGGGTCTGCGGTCAAACGACCACCCCACATCACTGTCAAACGCTCCCTAAAACACTTCAGCGAGCAGGCATTTCTAATTGACCTGGCCCGGGTATCCTGGAAGGATATTGACCTCATTCCGTCAGTAGAGGATGCCTGGTTATTCTTTAAAAGTGCTTTCCTCACCATCTTAAATAAGCATTTTCCATTAAAAAAATTTAAAACCAGGAACAGATATAGCCCTTGGTTCACTCCAGACCTGACTGCCCTTGACCAGCTCAAAAGCATCCTGTGGCGTATTGCATTAGCATCGAATAGCCCCCGCGATATGCAACTTTTCAGGGAAGTTAGGAACCAATATACACAGGCAGTTAGGAAAGCAAAGGCTAGCTTTTTCAAACATAAATTTGCATCCTGTAGCACAAACCCCAAACGTTATGGGACACTAAAGTCCATGGAGAATAAGAGCACCTCCTCCAAGGTGCCCACAGCACTGAGGCTAGGAAACACTGTCACCACCGATTAAATCCGTGATAATTGAGAATTTCAAAAAGCATTTTTCTACGGCTGGCCATGCTTTCCACCTGGCTACCCCAACCCCGGTCCACAGCCCTGCACCCCTCCCCATAGCAACTTGCCCAAGCCTCCCCATTTCTCATTCACCCAAATCCAGATAGTGGATGAGTCTCTGTGGGGAGAGAGAGGAGGGGACCACTGCCTCTGAAATGAGTCTCTCTGGGGAGAGCGAGAAGAGAGGCACTGCCTCTAAGAGGAAGTATTCTGACCGAGAGGAAGGGGCCACACCCTCTAAAAAGAGTCTGCCTCAAGACACCAGTTCTAAGAGGTAAGAGATAATTGTAAATATAGTTATTTTAATGATATACAACTAATTTGAAGAGAAGTGTTTCCAAATTACATAAAATGTAGGCCTATATCATTACGTAAAAACATCCTAGGACCAACTGCTAGCTAGGTTTCTATCCAACTGGTAACAGGCAAGGTTACCATCCAACTGGTAACAGGCTAGGTTTCTATCCAACTGGTAACAGGCTAGGTTTCTATCCAACTGGTAACAGGCTAGGTTTCTATCCAACTGGTAACAGGCAAGGTTTCTATCCAACTGGTAACAGGCTAGGTTTCTATCCAACTGGTAACAGGCAAGGTTACCATCCAACTGGTAACAGGCTAGGTTTCTATCCAACTGGTAACAGGCTAGGTTTCTATCCAACTGGTAACAAGCTAGGTTTCTATCCAACTGGTAACAGGCTAGGTTTCTATCCAACTGGTAACAGGCTAGGTTTCTATCCAACTGGTAACAAGCTAGGTTTCTATCCAACTGGTAACAAGCTAGGTTTCTATCCAACTGGTAACAGGCTAGGTTTCTATCCAACTGGTAACAAGCTAGGTTTCCATCCAACTGGTAACAGGCTAGGTTACCATCCAACTGGTAACAGGCTAGGTTTCTATCCAACTGGTAACAAGCTAGGTTTCTATCCAACTGGTAACAGGCTAGGTTTCTATCCAACTGGTAACAGGCTAGGTTTCTATCCAACTGGTAACAGGCTAGGTTTCTATCCAACTGGTAACAAGCTAGGTTTCTATCCAACTGGTAACAAGCTAGGTTTCTATCCAACTGGTAACAATCTATCCAACTGGTAACAGGCTAGGTTTCTATCCAACTGGGAACAATCTATCCAACTGGTAACAGGCTAGGGTTCTATCCAACTGGTAACAGGCTAGGTTTCTATCCAACTGGTAACAGGCTAGGTTTCTATCCAACTGGTAACAAGCTAGGTTTCTATCCAACTGGTAACAGGCTAGGTTTCTATCCAACTGGTAACAGGCTAGGTTTCTATCCAACTGGTAACAGGCTAGGTTTCTATCCAACTGGTAACAAGCTAGGTTTCTATCCAACTGGTAACAATCTATCCAACTGGTAACAAGCTAGGATTCTACCAACTGGTAACAGGCTAGGTTTCTATCCAACTGGTAACAGGCTAGGTTTCTATCCAACTGGTAACAGGCTAGGTTTCTATCCAACTGGTAACAGGCTAGGTTTCTATCCAACTGGTAACAGGCTAGGTTTCTATCCAACTGGTAACAGGCTAGGTTTCTATCCAACTGGTAACAAGCTAGGTTTCTATCCAACTGGTAACAAGCTAGGATTCTATCCAACTGGTAACAAGCTAGGAATCTATCCAACTGGTAACAGGCTAGGTTTCTATCCAACTGGTAACAAGCTAGGTTTCTATCCAACTGGTAACAGGCTAGGTTTCTATCCAACTGGTAACAAGCTAGGTTTCTATCCAACTGGTAACAGGCTAGGTTTCTATCCAACTGGTAACAGGCTAGGTTTCTATCCAACTGGTAACAAGCTAGGTTTCTATCCAACTGGTAACAATCTATCCAACTGGTAACAAGCTAGGATTCTACCAACTGGTAACAGGCTAGGTTTCTATCCAACTGGTAACAGGCTAGGTTTCTATCCAACTGGTAACAGGCTAGGTTTCTTTCCAACTGGTAACAGGCTAGGTTTCTATCCAACTGGTAACAGGCTAGGTTTCTATCCAACTGGTAACAAGCTAGGTTTCTATCCAACTGGTAACAAGCTAGGATTCTATCCAACTGGTAACAAGCTAGGAATCTATCCAACTGGTAACAGGCTAGGTTTCTATCCAACTGGTAACAAGCTAGGTTTCTATCCAACTGGTAACAGGCTAGGTTTCTATCCAACTGGTAACAAGCTAGGTTTCTATCCAACTGGTAACAGGCTAGGTTTCTATCCAACTGGTAACAGGCTAGGTTTCTATCCAACTGGTAACAGGCTAGGTTTCTATCCAACTGGTAACAAGCTAGGTTTCTATCCAACTGGTAACAAGCTAGGTTTCTATCCAACTGGTAACAGGCTAGGTTTCTATCCAACTGGTAACAAGCTAGGTTTCTGTCCAACTGGTAACAGGCTAGGTTTCTATCCAACTGGTAACAAGCTAGGTTTCTATCCAATCCCACATATTTCGATGATGACAAAACCCTGTGAGTTTGTCGTCACACATTGAGATTTGTGGTTGCAATTACGATTCACAAATCTGTAATTACATTTCACAATCTTGTGTCATGTTGTGTTGTTGTTTTTCACCCCTTTTTCGTGGTATCTAATTGGTAGTTACAGTCTTGTCTCATCGCTGCAACTCCCGTACAGACTCTGGAGAGGCGAAGGCCGAGAGTGCGTCCTCCGAAATCACAACCCAGCCAAGCCGCACTGCTTCTTGACACCAACATGTCGAAGGAAACACCGTACACCTGGCGACTTATAACTTGACATTTTGAATACGCTCAATACGATTTGCAAGAATCATTTATTTTCAGAATTATTACAGACCCATTTACTAGTATGAATATTCTGCTGTGAATCAAAAAATACACTTTTTATCTGTGCTCAGAGTTCTGTCAGTGTCACAATACCAAGAGATTCGTAAACTTGTAAACAGTTTAGTAAGTTAATAGAAAGAGATTTCTGTAAAAAATGGTTTCAGTTGCTTTGTGGGTAGGACCTTTTTTTACTCCTGACCAATCAGCCAAAACCACAGCCACATATTGTTGCAACCATTGGCTGGATTGTTCCATCAATCAAATCTCAGGAAGTAGCGAAGAGGAATCGTACTTGTAACCATGAATCTCAATGTGCGACCATGAAATTCAGAATACAAACTCACAGGGTTCTGTCATCCATTATAATCCCATAGATAATTTATGCATGTATATGTGTGTGTGTATGTATGTATGTGTGTGTATATATATATGTGTGTGTGTGTGTATGTATATATGTGTATATATGTGTATATGTATATATATGTATATATGTGTATATATGTGTATATATGTGTGTATATGTGTATA
Organism: Oncorhynchus kisutch; assembly: GCF_002021735.2. Lineage (NCBI taxonomy): Eukaryota > Metazoa > Chordata > Actinopteri > Salmoniformes > Salmonidae > Oncorhynchus > Oncorhynchus kisutch. The sequence goes on along the minus strand of NW_022265964.1, from coordinate 75,893 downwards.
TATGTGTATATATGTGTATATATGTGTGTATATATGTGTATATATGTGTATATGTATATATATGTGTATATGTATATGTATATATGTGTATATATGTGTATATATGTGTATATATGTGTATATATGTGTATATATGTGTATATGTGTATATATGTGTATATGTGTATATATATATGTATGTATATGTGTGTTTATTTAACTAGGCAAGTCAGTTAAGAACAAATTCTTATTTACAATGACTGCCAATTGTACACTGTACTATGGGACTCCCAATCACGGCCGGTTGTGATACAGCCTGGAATCGAACCAGGGTCTGTAGTGATGCCTCTAGCACTGAGAGGCAGTGCCGAGAGAATGCCAAGAGTGTGCCAAGCTGTCATCAAGGCAAAGGGTGGCTATTTGAAGAATCAAAAATATTTTTTGATTTGTTCAACACTTTTTTGGTTACTACATGATTCCATATGTGTTATTTCATAGTTTTGATGTCTTCACTATTATTCTACAATGTAGAAAATAGTAAAAAATAGTGAGTAGATGTTCTAAATCTTTTGACCGGTAGTGTATATTGGGTTCTGTAGAATACTATCAGTATGTGATCTTGTAGACATGGATTGAGATCTAACTTTCATTTTTTTACATTCATCACTGAAATCACCAGAGTGGTCTGTTCTCTGGGCAGTGAATGAGTAGAACAGAGACTATGTAAAGTAGAGAATCCCATACAGTGAATGAGCAGAGACTATGTAAAGTAGAGAATCCCATACAGTGAATGAGCAGAGACTATGTAAAGTAGAGAATCCCATACAGTGAATGAGTAGAACAGAGACTATGTAAAGTAGAGAATCCCATACAGTGAATGAGCAGAGACTATGTAAAGTAGAGAATCCCATACAGTGAATGAGCAGAGACAATGTAAAGTAGAGAATCCCATACAGTGAATGAGCAGAGACAATGTAAAGTAGAGAATTCCTTACAGTGAATGAGCAGAGACAATGTAAAGTAGAGAATCCCATACAATGAATGATCAGAACAGAGACTATGTAAAGTAGAGAATCCCATACAGTGAATGAGCAGAGACAATGTAAAGTAGAGAATTCCATACAGTGAATGATCAGAACAGAGACTATGTAAAGTAGAGAATCCCATACAGTGAATGAGCAGAGACAATGTAAAGTAGAGAATCCCATACAGTGAATGAGCAGAGAAAATGTAAAGTAGAGAATTCCATACAGTGAATGAGCAGAGAAAATGTAAAGTAGAGAATTCCATACAGTGAATGAGCAGAGAAAATGTAAAGTAGAGAATTCCATACAGTGAATGATCAGAACAGAGACTATGTAAAGTAGAGAATCCCATACAGTGAATGAGTAGAACAGAAACTATGTAAAGTAGAGAATCCCATACAGTGAATGAGCAGAGACTATGTAAAGTAGAGAATCCCATACAGCGAATGAGCAGAACAGAGACTATGTAAAGTAGAGAATCCCATACAGTGAATGATCAGAACAGAGACTATGTAAAGTAGAGAATCCCATACAGTGAACAGCCTCACTGTAATGTCAGTCTCACTCTAACCACTAGAGGGCATCAGAACCTGTTGAATAGGACAGCCTCACTGTAATGTCAGTCTCACTCAGGTGTAGGTCTCAATTTTGTGTCAGAAGCACAGTGCAGTGTTTTTGGGGGGGGGGGGGTGTAACTCATATGATACCTGGTGACTTCACATCTCTAGGGGCTTTCATCAAGATAAGCAATGTCACCATCAGTATTGCTTTTATCAACGTTGACATAGGGGGGGTTATGTCACATTTACATAATTTAGCATATGCTCTTCCCTGGTGGGAGTCGAACCCACAACCCTGACATTTCAAGCACCGTGCTCTTTGAACTGAGCTACACAGGACCACATTTTGAAGTTGACATAGTATGTTATGTCACATTTGACAATGCACCCTACATAGGGAGCTGTTTTGTCACCCTTTGTACACACTTTGTATTGCTTATGAAGACTGTATGTATGCTATATCAAGCCTTTATAAGTTGTATTTAGTTTATTCACAGTCTAACCTTCTGCTTTACCAAATCCAGAGACCATGGTGGAGAGAGTTGTATCAGGCCTGGACCTGAGGACACCAGAGACCATGGTGGAGAGAGTTGTATCAAGCCTGGACCTGAGGACACCAGAGACCATGGTGGAGAGAGTTGGATCAAGCCTGGACCTGAGGACACCAGAGACCATGGTGGAGAGAGTTGTATCAAGCCTGGACCTGAGGACACCAGAGACCATGGTGGAGAGAGTTGTATCAAGCCTGGACCTGAGGACACCAGAGACCATCGTGGAGAGAGTTGTATCAAGCCTGGACCTGAGGACACCAGAGACCATCGTGGAGAGAGTTGTATCAAGCCTGGACCTGAGGACACCAGAGTCCATGGTGGAGAGAGTTGTATCAAGCCTGGACCTGAGGACACCAGAGACCATGGTGGAGAGAGTTGTATCAAGTCTGGACCTGAGGACACCAGAGACCATCGTGGAGAGAGTTGTATCAAGCCTGGACCTGAGGACACCAGAGACCATGGTGGAGAGAGTTGTATCAAGCCTGGACCTGAGGACACCAGAGACCATGGTGGAGAGAGTTGTATCAAGCCTGGACCTGAGGACACCAGAGACCATGGTGGAGAGAGTTGTATCAAGCCTGGACCTGAGGACACCAGAGACCATCGTGGAGAGAGTTGGATCAAGCCTGGACCTGAGAACACCAGAGACCATCGTGGAGAGAGTTGGATCAAGCCTGGACCTGAGGACACCAGAGACCATGGTGGAGAGAGTTGTATCAAGTCTGGACCTGAGGACACCAGAGACCATCGTGGAGAGAGTTGTATCACGTCTGGACCTGAGGACACCAGAGACCATGGTGGAGAGAGTTGTATCAAGTCTGGACCTGAGGACACCAGAGACCATCGTGGAGAGAGTTGTATCAAGTCTGGACCTGAGGACACCAGAGACCATGGTGGAGAGAGTTGTATCAAGCCTGGACCTGAGGACACCAGAGACCATCGTGGAGAGAGTTGTATCAAGCCTGGACCTGAGGACACCAGAGACCATGGTGGAGAGAGTTGTATCAAGCCTGGACCTGAGGACACCAGAGACCATGGTGGAGAGAGTTGTATCAAGTCTGGACCTGAGGACACCAGAGACCATGGTGGAGAGAGTTGGATCAAGCCTGGACCTGAGAAATGTGAGTTAACTGATAATTGTTTTTAACTCAAAATATGATTAAAGAGTTCATTATACTTGAGTCCCAGACAAGGAGCACAATAATGATCTATTTGGTCAAAACAAACTTAAAGGTAGAGTCCGCAATATGACGTAGATGCACAACGTAAACAACATAGTGCAGGGGTTCTTAAAGTTTTTCAGCCTGGGACCCAAATTACAGATTGTGTTTTTCCTGGGACCCAAGCTTAGGACAATATGCAACTATATGTAAATATCGGTACATTTCATTGCCCTTATGCCTAAAACAAATAACAATTCAATTAAATACCCATATAAATCTATTTTAATGTTCATTTCCCCCCCATTTAAACACTCTTACATATGTGTCTAGGTTGGAACTGTTTGCTGCTAAAATACAATAAATAATTTTCATTCTGAACTGGACTAAACTGATTGATCACACAGGTGTAGACTAGAAAACACACACACAGTCCTAATGAGAGGTGTGTGTCTTGTTGAAGTTTTCAACAAGCAGGTCTATTCTGGGCTCCGTGTTTAACAGGGCAACACTGAGGTCATACTCAACCTTGAGACTGTTTCTGTACTTGTGTTTTTAAGTATGGCAAGAGTTCAGAACCCTGACTCACCACGTAGGTATGTGGAGCCAAACTGGACCAGAACCTCTACTGTTTCCTCAGTCAGGCAGGAGACCGCTTCCTGCTGTCGATGACTGTTTGCCTCAAAAAAATAAATAAATCTTCCTTTCAATCAGTTTATTCCAGTTCAGAATACAAATTATTACTTGAATGTGAACAGCAACAGTTCCAACCAAGACTAGTTTTAAACAATAATTTCTACAGTAAGATGTACAGTAGTCCTGATAATTTTCTATATTAATCTGTACTGTTACTAAGGGTTGCACCATCCGTAACTAGCTAGCTTGCTTTGGCTAATTTTTTGCTATTAGCTGTGTACAAGGCCAGGGGATTGTTTGAAAGAGAAACGCACATCTACTACTATGAGAGTTAGTACTCCCTTATTTCTGCTTATCATCACCTGTTGTAAAAATGACAACAATGCCTTGCTAGGTGACTTAGTTTTCCACCGTCGCACTGTTTCCGGAAGTATTCTGCCTTGTTCTGAAGGAAGGCAATGGGTTTACCATCATGTTGCGGATGTTTGGTCAGGACGTGTCGTTTTTAATTCATTTGTTTGTTTTGAGAGACTCATTACTAACGAAAATTCCCCGCGCAAAACAGACAGTGGGGCGCTCTTCGTTATTTCTCAAAGTTTGTATGAAAGCGAGAGAAACTTATCCCTGTATTTGCGTTTTATGACAATTGGAGCTCATTCTGAACTTGTTGCTGGTATGAGTGCATTTGGTGAGTGATGTTGAGTGGGTATAACAAGTCAGTGGCTAACAGGGCCTCATCCGCTGCTGAACGATGTGTCGCGGAGTGATGTTCAAGAAAACCGCAGAAAAAAAATATATCCGGTGAACCGCAAAGCACACGGGCATCTCCCTCTCCCTCTCCTACTCACCCATCTGCCAAACTGAGCAGAGACCGCTGTTAAAAGGCAGAGAGCGCATCTCCTACTCACCCATCTGCCAAACTGAGCAGAGACCGCTGCTAAAAGGCAGAGAGCGCATCTCCTACTCACCCATCTGCCAAACTGAGCAGAGACCGCTGCTAAAAGGCAGAGAGCGCATCTCCTACTCACCCATCTGCCAAACTGAGCAGAGACCGCTGCTAAAAGGCAGAGAGCGCATCTCCTACTCACCCATCTGCCAAACTGAGCAGAGACCGCTGCTAAAAGGCAGAGAGCGCATCTCCTACTCACCCATCTGCCAAACTGAGCAGAGACCGCTGCTAAAAGGCAGAGAGCGCATCTCCTACTCACCCATCTGCCAAACTGAGCAGAGACCGCTGCTAAAAGGCAGAGAGCGCAGATGCACTTGGCCGAATCAATTCCAGTAATTAATTAAATAATTATAAATTTACTCTGACACGTCGCGACCCATACTTTAATTAAGAAAGGCTGGAAATAGTGGGTGAATTTCTACAACAACTAAGAGCTTTGGAGCGCAAGGCTAGACCACTGTTTTGGTCCCGTGGCTACCACGTTGTAAGAGAGTGAAGAAGACCCACGCACATGGACAGATACTGTGTGTGAGAGAAGTCGGGCATCTTGCTCATCACAATATCTGTGGTGCTGCTCGTACAACATACATTTATCTGACTCTACCAATAAACTCTCATCCTAATATCTAGCAGAAATCAGGCCCTCAACATCTATAAAACATGGACCAGAACGATGTTGTTTCCTGCTTCCACAAACATTCATTAATATAACACTAATGTCAGATTAGGGTATGTTAATATAATGAGTGTACATTCTGAGACTTTTGCTCACTTAGATTCATGTTTATTACAAGTCTAATTATTAATTCATTATTCCATGAGATTGTCTGTTTTAAATAACAACTACTTTTGCCTTCAGTGATTCCTCAGAGCTGTAAGACTTGTGACCATGTTGAGGTATGTCATTAGTCTCAGTTCTTACTTTTACATCACATTTATTTGTAAAACCCTTCTTACATCAGCTGATATCTCAAAGTGCTGTACAGAAACCCAGCCTAAAACCCCAAACAGCAAGCAATGCAGGTGTAGAAGCACGGTGGCTAGGAAAAACTCCCTAGAAAGGACAGAACCTAGGAAGAAACCTAGAGAGGAACCAGGCTATGAGGGGTGGCCAGTCCTCTTCTGGCTGTGCATTATAACAGAACATGGCCAAGATGTTCAAATGTTCATAGACGACCAGCAGGGTCAAATAATAATAATAATCACAGTGGATGTCGAGGGTGCAACAGGTCAGCACCTCAGGAGTAAATGTCAGTTGGCTTTTCATAGCCGATCATTCAGAGTATCTCTACCGCTCCTGCTGTCTCTAGAGGGTTTAAAACAGCAAGAGTCCGGCACAGTCTCAAAGCCAGGTGTGTACTGACCAACCATTCATACTGGGATATAGACAGTCCTGTGTTCTGCTTTAGTAATATAAACACAGTCTCAAAGCCAGGTGTGTACTGATCAACCATTCATACTGGGATATAGACAGTCCTGTGTTCTGCTTTGTAATATAAACACAGTCTCAACCAGGTGTGTACTGACCAACCATTCATACTGGGATATAGACAGTCCTGTGTTCTGCTTTAGTAATATAAACACAGTCTCAAAGCCAGGTGTGTACTGACCAACCATTCATCCTGGGATATAGACAGTCCTGTGTTCTGCTTTAGTAATATAAACACAGTCTCAAAGCCAGGTGTGTACTGACCAACCATTCATACTGGGATATAGGCAGTCCTGTGTTCTGCTTTAGTAATAGAAACACAGTCTCAAAGCCAGGTGTGTACTGACCAACCATTCATACTGGGATATAGACAGTCCTGTGTTCTGCTTTAGTAATATAAACACAGTCTCAAAGCCAGGTGTGTACTGACCAACCATTCATACTGGGATATAGGCAGTCCTGTGTTCTGCTTGTAGTCATGCAGGATTTTAGCTGGTGTCATATTTTGTCTTTAGACAGTTTAATTGATAAATCACCAGCATTCCATGTAACATTGAATAAATACATTAGATGAGTTACTTTGGTTAATTGGCCAGTTTCCCAGACTCAGATTAAGTCTAGTCCTGGACCTTAAAGATCTTTCTATTGAAACTTCCATTGAGCATGCTGTAAGTCCAGCACTAGACTCAATCTGTGTCCAGGAAACAGGCCCCATATGTATTACTGACATGCTTGTCCTTGTTCAGGACTCCACACACTGGCTTCAGATTGAACCCTTGACTTCCACTGTCCAGGGAGTGACAATGTTCAGGTAAAATATCTACTTATAAAATTTCATTCCATTTGCTAGTGTATTTCCCCATTACCTTTGGGAATAGTCTTCTAATCCAACCTCTCCATTTGACCATTGACCCTCTACCATCTTGTTGTTGCCCTCAGACACAGGACACCCAAAGGGAGTTATGAGTGCACAGTGTCTGGGCTCCGCTGGCTGTGTGAGAGAGATGTCATTCTGAAGTATCACTTCAGGAACTGGGAACCCTACAGTCAACTTCTGAAAGACATGCAGTACACACAAGGTGGTCCATTGCTGGACATCACTATGGAGTTAGGTGAACTGGAGGAAGTTCATCTGCCACACTTTGTCTGTTTAGGTAAAACGATGTAGAAATAGTATTCAGAAAGACATTTCCATGTAGCTTTTTTTCAATTAATGAAGGAACTATTCTGGGAGTTTGAGTTTACTGTGATCTGGCACTGCATATTCTTTGTGTTTTAGTTGGATTAATAATACAATATTTGTCTTTCTGTCTCCTTTGTATTGTGTTGTTCAGGGACCAACCCTTCCCTGAGGAATGAGATGAAGATTCTTCATGTAGAGGAACATGGAGTGTCTTTAGAGGAAGTGCATGAGGTCACCAGATTCCATGTTAAGATTCTCCATCCCAAGTTCTCACCTATCTCTGTTATACTGAGCTATATCTTTTCATGGAACGTAGATGTCCACTGTGAGCTGATGCTCTATCTGACAGTGAAAAGGGAAACATTAATTTCTCGCCTGTACCTGTTCCCCTGGAACCCCGGCCAAATACAGGTGAGGTATCATTATTATAGAGATGACCTTAACTAACCACTGGTGCAGTTTATGTTGACACTCATTAAATTAAGATAAGTGTGTTGCTAGTTTTCTGAATAATGTTTGAATAAGACTACATTGACTGGCTGGGTTGTTTCGCAGGCTGTGGAACAACAGGAAAAGTCCTACGGGTCTTCAAGGTTTCTCATCTCCAGACCAGAGCAGTCCTTCAAACTATATAGTTTCTTCAGACTGAACATTCCCTGTTCTACCTCCATCAATCCACAGGTACAGTTTCAGTAGAATGAGAACATGTCTATCCATTGTTTCAGTAGAATGAGAACATGTCTGTCCATTGTTTCAGTAGAATGAGAACATGTCTGTCCATTGTTTCAGTAGAATGAGAACATGTCTATCCATTGTTTCAGTAGAATGAGAACATGTCTGTCCATTGTTTCAGTAGAATGAGAACATGTCTGTCCATTGTTTCAGTAGAATGAGAACATGTCTGTCCATTGTTTCAGTAGAATGAGAACATGTCTGTCCATTGTTTCAGTAGAATGAGAACATGTCTGTCCATTGTTTCAGTAGAATGAGAACATGTCTGTCCATTGTTTCAGTAGAATGAGAACATGTCTGTCCATTGTTTCAGTAGAATGAGAACATGTCTGTCCATTGTTTCAGTAGAATGAGAACATGTCTGTCCATTGTTTCAGTAGAATGAGAACATGTCTGTCCATTGTTTCAGTAGAATGAGAACATGTCTGTCCATTGTTTCAGTAGAATGAGAACATGTAGTCTGTCCATTGTTTCAGTAGAATGAGAACATGTCGTCTGTCCATTGTTTCAGTAGAATGAGAACATGTCTGTCCATTGTTTCAGTAGAATGAGAACATGTCTGTCCATTGTTTCAGTAGAATGAGAACATGTCTGTCCATTGTTTCAGTAGAATGAGAACATGTCTGTCCATTGTTTCAGTAGAATGAGAACATGTCTGTCCATTGTTTCAGTAGAATGAGAACATGTCTGTCCATTGTTTCAGTAGAATGAGAACATGTCTGTCCATTGTTTCAGTAGAATGAGAACATGTCTGTCCATTGTTTCAGTAGAATGAGAACATGTCTGTCCATTGTTTCAGTAGAATGAGAACATGTCTGTCCATTGTTTCAGTAGAATGAGAACATGTCTATCCATTGTTTCAGTAGAATGAGAACATGTCTATCCATTGTTTCAGTAGAATGAGAACATGTCTATCCATTGTTTCAGTAGAATGAGAACATGTCTGTCCATTGTTTCAGTAGAATGAGAACATGTCTGTCCATTGTTTCAGTAGAATGAGAACATGTCTGTCCATTGTTTCAGTAGAATGAGAACATGTCTGTCCATTGTTTCAGTAGAATGAGAACATGTCTGTCCATTGCTCTCTCTCTCTCTTGCTGTCGCCTTCTCGCTCGCTCTCAATTAAATTCAAATGGCTTTATTGGCATGGGAAACATACGTTTACATTGCTTTGGCAATGCCTCTCTCCCTCTCTCTTTTTCTCTCTCTGTCTCTCTCTCGCTCCAGAGGATTCATCTCATACAAAGAGACACCACACCAAGCTTTTTCAAGGCGATTGTGAAAATAACAGGGATTGACATTGAGATGGAGTTATTCGGTGATGATGAGAGGACAGCATGGAAAGAGAAAGTATCACGATGTAGGAGCACATGTCAATCATCACTTTGTACTTTAGTACCAGATGCTATTTAGAGTGATATAACCTCATTTTTGCTTATCTTTCAGATGAATACATCTCTGACACCTGTTCAACTAGTAAGTAACCATGAGTTACAATGCATTCAGAAAGTATTCAGACCCCTTGACTCCTGAGCACGTTTTCATCAAGGATCTCTGTACAGTTCTCCGTTCATCTTTCCCTTAATCCTGACTAGTCTCCCAGTCCCTGCCACTGAAAAACATCCCCACAGCATGATGCTGCCACCACTGTCGGGATGGTGCCAAGTTGGCATTCAGGCCAAAGAGTTCAATCTTGGTTTCATTATACCAGAGAATTTTGTGTTTTAGGTGCCTTTTTGCAAACTCTAAGCAGGCTGTCATGTGCCTTTTACTGAGGAGTGGCTTCCGTCTGGCCTCTCTACCATAAAGGCCTGATTGGTGGAGTGCTGCAGAGATGGTTGTCCTTCTGGAAGGTTCTCCCATCTCCACAGAGGAACACTAGAGCTCTGTCAGAGTGACCATCGGGATCTTGGTCACCTTCCCCATATCTGTGCCTCCACACAATCCTGTCTCGGGGCTCTACGGACAATTCCTTCGACCTCATGGCTTGGTTTTTGCTCTGACATGCACTGTCAACTGAGGGACCTTTATATAGACAGGTGTGTGCCTTTCCAAACATGTCCAATCAATTCAATTTACCACAAGTGGACTCCAAGTTGTAAAAACATCAAGGATGATCAATGGAAACAGGATGCACCTGAGCTGAATTTCAAGTGTCATAGCAAAGGGTCTACGTACTTATGTAAATAAGGTATTTGTTTATTTGTAAACAAGTCTAAAAACCTGTTTTCAATTTCATTATGGGGTATTGTGATGTCATTATGGGGTATTGTGGTGTCATTATGGGGTATTGTGGTGTCATTATGGGGTATTGTGATGTCATTATGGGGTATTGTGATGTCATTATGGGGTATTGTGATGTCATTATGGGGCATTGTGTATGTAGATCGATGAGGGGAAAAACACGTAATCAATTTTAGAATAAGTCTGTAACGTAACAAAATGTGGAAAAAGTCAAGGGGTCTGAATACTTTCTGAATGCTCTGTACAAACCAATGGCATGAGGGCCAGTCAACATGATTAGCCTGGTTCTGAATGCCCCAATGACATCTCCTCCAGGACTTGATGTAGATTAACCTGGTTCTGAATGTCCCAATGACATCTCCTCCAGGACTTGATGTAGATTAACCTGGTTCTGAATGACCCAATGACATCTCCTCCAGGACTTGATGTAGATTAACCTGGTTCTGAATGCCCCAATGACATCTCCTCCAGGACTTGATGTAGATTAACCTGGTTCTGAATGACCCAATGACATCTCCTCCAGGACCTGATGTAGATTAACCTGGTTCTGAATGCCCCAATGACATCTCCTCCAGGACTTGATGTAGATTAACCTGGTTCTGAATGTCCCAATGACATCTCCTCCAGGACTTGATGTAGATTAACCTGGTTCTGAATGACCCAATGACATCTCCTCCAGGACCTGATGTAGATTAACCTGGTTCTGAATGTCCCAATGACATCTCCTCCAGGACTTGATGTAGATTAACCTGGTTCTGAATGTCCCAATGACATCTCCTCCAGGACTTGATGTAGATTAACCTGGTTCTGAATGACCCAATGACATCTCCTCCAGGACTTGATGTAGATTAACCTGGTTCAGAATGACCCAATGACATCTCCTCCAGGACTTGATGTAGATTAACCTGGTTCTGAATGTCCCAATGACATCTCCTCCAGGACTTGATGTAGATTAACCTGGTTCTGAATGTCCCAATGACATCTCCTCCAGGACTTGATGTAGATTAACCTGGTTCTGAATGACCCAATGACATCTCCTCCAGGACTTGATGTAGATTAACCTGGTTCTGAATGTCCCAATGACATCTCCTCCAGGACTTGATGTAGATTAGCCTGGTTCTGAATGCCCCAATGACATCTCCTCCAGGACTTGATGTAGATTAACCTGGTTCTGAATGACCCAATCTGTTTTTCTATGTCTGTGAACCCGGCCTTAAATATGTTCAGTGATGCAGGTCGTCATTGTAAAAAATTAATTTTTGTCAATACTTGTTATTTCAGGTCTCTTTTATTTAAGGAGGAAAGTGTCTGCTTCTAAAATGACTCAAATGTAGTTATTTTGTAACCTGACTGTCTCAGGTGCTGTGTCGGGGGCAGGAGGTCCGGCTGAGAGCAGTCTGACTGGTTCTGCAGAGCAGCAGCTGCGTTCTGTACGGACAGAGTTTGTGAAACGAGTATCAGGACCTGTCCTGAATGAACTGCTGGACAGACTCCTGCAACACACAGTCATCAACCAGGAGGACATGGAGTCAGTGAAGGGGATTGCTGAGAGGGCAGAGAAGGCACGTGACATCATCGATATGGTGTTGAGAAAAGGAACTGAGTCGTGTTCCAGGATGATCAACCTTCTTGGGGAGATGGACCCCAATCTTTGGTCACAGCTTCAGATCAGTGTTGGAGTACCAACCTAATGGTAGAATGGACAGTAACAGTGTTGGGGTACCAACCTAATGGTAGAATGGATAGCAACAGTGTTGGGAGTACCAACCTAATGGTAGAATGGGGACAGTAACACTCCAATTGAACACCATGGGGTGTATTCACTAGGAAACAGACCTGATCCTAGCTCAGGACTCCTACTCAACCAACACTTGTTTTTTTGTTGTTGCAAAACGTTATGCTACGGTGGTCGACTAATAAATACACCCCCGATCTGACTGGGCTGCAATTCTTTGAGCAAGTGACGTCATCGATTGAATCGCTATTTAGCGCGCGCCGCTAACTAGCTAGCTATTTCACATCCGTAAAACACACACACAGACGTTACGTGATCATTCATCCACACACGTCTGCTAGGATCATAACACACCTGTTCAGAAATACCAGACAAAGAATATAAAAAGGAGTGACCAAGATCCAATCATGGACTGAGATAACAGTTAAACTACACACACAGGTAACCAATCAGAAAGCTAGTTGATGCCGTATGAACCTAAAGTGGTCTTGGTGATATCAACCCTCCTCCCAGAGAGCTACTGGGTCTGCAGGCTTTTGCTTCAGCCCTGCTCTAACACACCTCATTCTGCCAGTCAAGGTTCTGATTAGACTGATTAGTAGAATCAGGTGTGTTAGAGCAGGGTCGGAGTAAAAGCCTGCACGGCCAGTAGCATCTCTCCAGGAGTAGGTTTGGCCATTCCGTTTTAATTCTACATATTCCTCTATCTCCATGGTAACCCCCTGAGCATGACCCTTGACCTTTACTAATCAGCCAAAGCTGTCCCAAATTGCATCCTATTCCCTATACAGAGCCCTATGGGCCCTGGTCTAAATTAGTGCACTACATAGGGAATAGGGCTCTGGTCTAAAGTAGTGCACTACATAGGGAATAGGGCTCTGGTCTAAAGTAGTGCACTACATAGGGAATAGGGCTCTGGTCTAAAGTAGTTTGGCTGTTCTCTCTACTGATCCACTGTGGTTAGTTTGGCTGTTCTCTCTACTGACCCACTGTGGTTAGTTTGGCTGTTCTCTCTACTGACCCACTGTGTTTAGTTTGGCTGTTCTCTCTACTGACCCACTGTGGTTAGTTTGGCTGTTCTCTCTACTGATCCACTGTGGTTAGTTTGGCTATTCTCTCTACTGATCCACTGTGGTTAGTTTAGCTGTTCTCTCTACCGATCTACTGTGGTTAGTTTGGCTGTTCTCTCTACTGATCCACTGTGGTTAGTTTGGGTGTTCTCTACCGACCTACTGTGGTTAGTTTGGCTGTTCTCTCTACTGACCCACTGTGGTTAGTTTGGCTGTTCTCTCTACTGACCACTGTGGTTAGTTTGGCTGTTCTCTCAACTGACCTACTGTGGTTAGTTTGGCTGTTCTCTCTACTGATCCACGGTGGTTAGTTTGGCTGTTCTCTCTACTGATCCACTGTGGTTAGTTTGGCTGTTCTCTCTACTGACCCACTGTGGTTAGTTTGGCTGTTCTCTACCGATCTACTGTGGTTAGTTTGGCTGTTCTCTCTACTGATCCACTGTGGTTAGTTTGGCTGTTCTCTCAACTGACCTACTGTGGTTAGTTTGGCTGTTCTCTCTACTAATCTACTGTGGTTAGTTTGGCTGTTCTCTCTACTGATCCACTGTGGTTAGTTTGGCTGTTCTCTCTACTGACCCACTGTGGTTAGTTTGGCTGTTCTCTACCGATCTACTGTGGTTAGTTTGGCTGTTCTCTCTACTGATCCACTGTGGTTAGTTTGGCTGTTCTCTCTACTGACCCACTGTGGTTAGTTTGGCTGTTCTCTCTACTAATCCACTGTGGTTAGTTTGGCTGTTCTCTCTACTGATCCACTGTGGTTAGTTTGGCTGTTCTCTCTACTGATCCACTGTGGTTAGTTTGGCTGTTCTCTCTACTGATCCACTGTGGTTAGTTTGGCTGTTCTCTCTACTGATCCACTGTGGTTAGTTTGGCTGTTCTCTCTACTGATCCACTGTGGTTAGTTTGGCTGTTCTCTCTACTGATCCACTGTGGTTAGTTTGGCTGTTCTCTCTACTGATCCACTGTGGTTAGTTTAGCTGTTCTCTCTACTGATCCACTGTGGTTAGTTTGGCTGTTCTCTCTTCTGATCCACTGTGGTTAGTTTGGCTGTTCTCTCTACTGATCCACTGTGGTTAGTTTGGCTGTTCACTACCGATACTATGACCAGTCAAAAGGCGAATGATGCTGCAAGTTCCACAACTGTTCTACCAATGTTCCATTTGTATTTAACCTTTATTTAACTAGGCAAGTCATTTAAAGAACAAATTATTATTTACAATGACGGCCTACCCCGGCCAAACCCGGACGACGCTGGGCCAATTGTGCGCCGCCCTATGGGACTCCCAATCACGGCCGGATGTGATACAGCCTGGATTCGAACCAGTGACGCCTCTTGCACTGAGATGCAGTGTCTTGGAACACCGCGCCACTCGGGAGCCCAATGACATTCCGTTGGGAGTTCCATAGCTGTTCTAATGATGTTCTGTCAGTTCCATCGCTGTTCTAATGATGTTCTGCCAGTTCCATAGCTGTTCCGTTTGCTAATCCATTGAAGTTCTGTCAATGTTCTATATTAGTTCCATTGAAGTTCTGTAGTAGTTCCGTAGCTAATCCATTGATTGTCACCTCAGCGGTTCCATAGAGGTTCTAGAACAGAGTATAATATCAACTGTTCCAACAGTGTCTCATAGTTCAGGTTGGGGTACAACATAACGGGGGTATAAATCTGAGTAAAGATTGTGCCTCGTGTACAGGGAAGGGCTGTGAAGAGGAGGTCCATCATTGCAGGTCCAAAATTAGGAGTCCAGTTCCACAGTTCTATGGTACCGTTTACACCCTTTCTGAGCTGGGTCTCCCATGATGACCCACAGACCGATGACAGTCAACATGGCCACCCCGGGGGGGTCAAAAGGCCACGTCTCCTCCAACAGATCAGGGGTCGAAGGTTGACATCAGAGAAGGGGAGGGGCTTTAGGGTGTAAACAGGTGTTTTCTGGGTATATAGAGGGGCTAGATAGAGAAGTTAGATAATGTCCAGTAAACACTAAATGGTGTTGTTGTTTTAGGGGTATGGGCCTGGTTAGGGGAGGAAAGAGGAGGCCATTTTGGAGAGGTGACTGGGCCGAGTGAAGAGAGGCACCACGGGAGGATGTGGGTGGGGCCGCGGAGAGCTAGTCCGGTCTGAAAATGGGGATCTTGGGTAGGAACTCTATCAGGATTACCTGAGGGGGGGGGGGGAGAGAGGTTATTCAAAGTGTGTGTGTGTGTGCATTACTCAAGTACTCCGTGTGTGTGTGTGTGTGTGTGTTCTCACATATTCCATCATGTTGTTGGTTTCACACTTCCTCTTGCTCAGCCTCCAATGCAAACACAGCTGAGAGAGGGAAGGAGAGAGAGAGAGAGAGAGAGAGAGAGAGAGAGAGAGAGAGAGAGAGAGAGAGAGAGAGAGAGAGGGAGAGAGAGGGGGAGAGAGGGGGGGAGAGAGGGGGGAGAAAGAAAGAGGGAGGGAGAGAGGGGGGGAGAGAGGGGGGGAGAGAGGGGGGAGAAAGAAAGAGGGGAGGGAGAGAGAGAGAGAGAGAGAGGGGAGGGAGAGGGGAGGGAGGGAAGAGGAGAAAAAGAGAGGGAGAGGTCAGTCAAACTTAACTACCTCTCCCGGCCCTCCTCCCACCCCTACACACCTTGTGGTACAGTCTGCTGTTCTCCCAATCCAACAGCTTCTCCATGGATCTCTGTGTCTGAGGAGGAGAGAGACAGGTAACCTTGAGTATGGTACGCAGAGGGATGGTCTGTGTGGGTATCTCAGTGTGTGTGTGTGTCTCCCACCCTTTTGCTCAGACAGATGACGGGCCAGAGACTGAAGCCCAGTGTACAGCAGCAACAGAGACAGCCACACAGCAGCCAACGCACATTCACTGGCAGCGTCTTCTTCAGACAGCCGTTAACACGGTTTATACTGGCCTTGAACTCCTCTGGCGCCACCTAGAGGACAGACAGGGGAAATACTCAAATCAGGTCATATACATGAAACAGGTAGGGAGAGTGAGCTTGTCTGCGGATGGAATCAAAACACAGAAGATTCTGCTGGGGAGACCTGCACACTTTCAACATCTCCAGGAAAGCTAGTTGGCTGTCCTGGGGGGAGTCAATATTACCTGCTAATAAACACATGACTATTACAATGATTTCAGGTGGATCTTTATATTTTAAAGTGGCAAATACAATACTACAAAGTTACAATACTGGAAAAGTGCCATTTGCAAGGTATTCTCTCAGAGTCTGTCGCTAGCTGGAAATGCAGGGTTGCCAGGTATGGTAGTTGTTCCCAACAAGTGGCACCTCAACCCTATCCCAACACAAAAAAATATATATACAATCATGATTGATGCACACCTGGCAACCGCCCCTGACCACCTGCACTCGTTAAAACTCTTGAGGGACACACGTCGAAGATGGCAGATTTACAGAAAATGTGTGTAATTTCCATGACTCACCTTCCCTGTAAGTGCCGATGGGAACTCTGACTCAAACTTGTTACTGAGTCCAAACCTTCGGGGACAAGAACATAAGTAAATGCATTATTTGATGCACACAACAACTAGATAGCCTCATTTCCCTTGAGTGACGTTCTATTTAACTGTTTGACTAAACCACATATGGAAAGTATATTTAGTTAACCAGGTAGTTACGGTGTATATATAGTCATTTTATGGTCCGAACTACATAAACTAGGTCATGTTAGCTCGTTAATAGTTAGTTGCCATGCTAATAGGCGAGCTTCTTGGCCCTGTTATCGTAAATACACCGACCTGATTACGTTAGCTTAGCTTTCCGCTAACAAGCTAGTTAATGCCGTAGTGTAACTTTCGTTATCTAGTTCGCGTTAGTTTATGACAACTAACAGGTGCTTGGGTCTTTCCCCCCCCCGAGCCCTGCCGGTTTCTTACACAGTGACGTGGCCAGATCCTCGGACGACCACCGGGTCTGGAGCGTATTTTAACAGCTGTTCCTCCGCGGCCCTCTCCTCGTCCTCCTCTTCCTCCTCCTCCTCCTCGTAGATCTCGTCGAAGTCCTCCATCATCGCACGACTCGGCCTCGCGTTTACCCGGTGAGGCGCCGGGAGAGACACGGTGCCGTCGTTTGGGGAATGGGTTCCTTCCCCCGGTTGAAAAACGATTAAAAAAAAGTCAGACAACAACCAAACAACAACTAACAAAAAAAAACTCCGGCAACGACGAAAGCTCGCTAGCTAACTCTGGTTGTGGTCTCCAAAACAGAATATCAACATCCGCCGCAGTGCCCTGAAACCGGAAGGAGAGAGACGTTCTTTCGTCATCGATTCAGGAATTCCACAGAAAGTATTCTGTGTGCAAAATGGCTTTCTATTCTACATATAAATATCTCAACATATTTATCCGTCAGTAGCTAGCTATCGTATGTTCTTGGTTAAGTATGTATGTAGCTATTTGTAATTTATTTATGGTTGCAGTAAAGAACGGACATGTGATTCAGTTGAGATTATTAGGCCTACTTGTTACCATGATGATCACACATGAGCTAAACCTCTTCCTTCTGTCCGTACCACTAAAGTTGTGTCATATGAAACAACCGTATATAGGAAAGCAATTGTTTCCATTTGTTGTAGTTACTGAGCTATGTGGCTTTTATGGCCTCCTGAGAGGCGCAGCGGTCTTATGGCATTGCAGTGGTGTCACTACAGACCCTGGTTCGTTCCCAGGCTATAGGGCGAAGCACAATTGGCCCAGCATCGTCCGGGGTAGGAGAGGGTTTGTCCAGGGGGGTAGGCCGTAATTGTAAATAAGAATTTGTTCTTAACTGTCTTGCCTAGTTAAATAAAGAAAAATATGCATATTATTGATACCATTTGAAAGGAAACACTTTGAAGTTTGTGGAAATTTGAAATTAATGTAGGAGAATATAACACATTAGATCAGGTAAAAGATAATACAAACCAAAAAACATGCGTTTTCTATTTTCTATTTTCTATATATTTTTTTATTTTATCATCTTTGAAACCCAAAAGAAAGGCCATAGTCAGATAGTTGTCATTTAGATTTTGGCCACCAGGTGGCAGCAGTGGGTTTCAGACTGATCCAGTGAAGCATTTAATTTACGACACAATATTTTGTATCAGGTCTGCCAGGAGTTTGCCCAAATGTGCCAAATTGGCCAATTGATACATTATCAAGTACATAACTATAGAGAACATACAAAAATGCTATGGTAATAAAACAATTCAAGTTTACACACGCCCAGGAATGTCATAAAGGAAGGATAATTAGCTTCCCTACAGAAAAAAACACTAACCTTCACACATCTAGATGGCCGAGCGGGGTAGTTGTGGGGCCAGAGACAACAGGGGTTAAAACTGTAGAACCCAGTTCCTACATTTGAATATAAAAAAATTGATTTTATCAAACAAAACCATGCTCCATTTTATCTCGGGAGATCCTCAGGATGACAAATCAGAGCAAGACTACTGCATTGTAAGTACATTATTTACCTTCAGAGGTGAATGTATTAAACCCAGTTGCTTTAATAAGTGTTTTGTTGTTGTGCACTCTCCTCAAACAATAATAGCTACTGTAATAGCTACTGTAAATTGGACATTGCAGGTGGATTAACTAGAATTTAAGCTATATATAAGACATGTCAATGTCCCGGAAAGTTGGCTGTTACTTTCTTCATTCTAGTCCCATTAGGGCCAGTTTAGGGACACTGATCCCATAGAGGTTAAATAAAAATGTTTCAATCCATACTGCTGATTGGTTTATCGACCCTAGGTTGGCAGGTTGCAACCATATAGATAGAGGACTTATCTTGTGCCATTATTGCTTCTGTGGCAGCACCATTGCCTCAATCTCATTTTTGTTTGTAGATTTTCTTCACGATTGGCTGATCCATCCTGATGACGCGGTTGGACATGACTCCTACAGGGTCACCAGGAGGTGTCCGTTGATAATATTAATGCAGAAGGATTGTTACTCAATTATGAGGATTTTTTTTATTTCGTTACAGTATCCTTTACACACCTAGAGAGTTCTCCGTAGTCTCTGATGCTATTCCATCTGGAACTCTCATGTTATTTAGAGGTGTAGCCAGATTTCACCTTCTTGACCTGCCCTCCTTAATCCAGTTGACTCCAATAGGGAAAATGTGTTTCTCCTTGTTCCCTCAGAACGGGATATTTTGAATCCATTCCTTATGTGGGGCGGCAGGGTTAGAGCGTTGGTCTAGTACTAGTGGTTAGAGCATTGGTCTAGTAACCGGAAGGTTGCAAGTTCAAACCACCGAGCTGACAAGGTACAAATCTGTCGTTCTGCCCCTGAACAGGCAGTTAACCCACTGTTCCTAGTCCGTCATTGAAAATAATAATTTGTTCTTAACTGACTTGCCAAGTTAAATAAAGGTAAAAAAAAATGTCACAACTTACTGGAATACATTTGTCAATAATGTCTGTTGGGGGGAGAAAAAAAAGTCTGGTTATTACCACACAAATACCTGCTTGTTTAACAAGGTGAAAGATGTCTCTCTTTCAGAATGATTCATAAGTATGACCCTGTGAATGATTACCTGTTATCATTGATAACAAAAAAAAACACAGGAGGTATCAGCCAATGAAGTGGAAAGGCCATTTGGCCAATAGAGAGGCCTCTTATCATTCTCTGATTGACAGACACACAAAAAGACAACGGTATGCAATTTCAAAACCAATTGGGTTTATTGACATGTTTTCAAAAGACAGAATCAGACAGACAAATGGGAGAATCTAATTTCCTTGATTCCTAGCAAGGAGGGGGGAGGCCCTAATTTAAAAAATATATTTAAGTAATTTAGCAGACGCTTATCGAGAGCAATTTACAGGAGCAATTGTGGTTAATTGCCTTGCTCAAGGGCACGTCGACTGATTTTTTTTATTTTTCTCACCTAGTTGGTTCGGTGATTTGAACCAGCAACCTTTTGGTTACTGGCCCAACGCTCTTAACCACTAGGCTACCTGCTGACCTCCTGACCTCCTCATCCAATGGGTTTTGAGGAGAGAGGACGCAAGGAATCAAGGAAATGCAATTGAGATTATCCCATACATTCATAAATTGAGACGTAAATAATAGCAAAGCAACCACAAGGGGGTTGTGGGTATTGTAGTCCAATCAGCACTGTCAGTGATAACAGATGGAGAGACTCACTCCTCCAAGCTGTCTCCGTAGACGTTCTTCTTCCCTGCTAAAAGAGAGGAGAGGATGAAGGGATGATAAACACCATTAGGGCTCTGGTCTAAAGTAGTGTACTATATAGGGAATAGGGTGCCATAGGACTCCTGTCTAAAGTAGTGTACTATATAGGGAATAGGGTTCCATAGGGTTGTGGTCTAAAGTAGTGCACTATATAGGGAATAGGGTGCCATAGGGCTCTGGTCTATAGTAGTGCACTATATAGGGAATAGGGTGCCATAGGGCTCTGGTCTATAGTAGTGCACTATATAGGGAATAGGAGGGAATAAGGTGCCATAGGGCTCTGGTCTAAAGTAGTGCACTATATAGGGAATAGGGTGCCATAGGGCTCTGGTCTAAAGTAGTGCACTATATAGGGAATAGGGTGCCATAGGACTCTGGTCTAAAGTAGTGCACTATATAGGGAATAGGGTTCCATAGGGTTGTGGTCTAAAGTAGTGCACTATATAGGGAATAGGGCTCTGGTCTAAAGTAGTGCACTATATAGGGAATAGGGCTCTGGTCTAAAGTAGTGTACTATATAGGGAATAGGGCTCTGGTCTAAAGTAGTGCACTATATAGGGAATAGCGTTCCATAGGGTTGTGGTCTAAAGTAGTGCACTATATAGGGAATAGGGCTCTGGTCTAAAGTAGTGCACTATATAGGGAATAGGGCTCTGGTCTAAAGTAGTGTACTATATAGGGAATAGGGCTCTGGTCTAAAGTAGTGCACTCCATAGGGAATAGGGCTCTGGTCTAAAGTAGTGCACTATATAGGGAATAGGGTGCCATAGGGCTCTGGTCTAAAGTAGTGCACTATATAGGGAATAGGGCTCTGGTCTAAAGTAGTGTACTATATAGGGAATAGGGCTCTGGTTTAAAGTAGTGCACTCCATAGGGAATAGGGCTCTGGTCTAAAGTAGTGCACTATATAAGGGATCGGGTGCCATAGGGCTCTGGTCTAAAGTAGTGCACTATATAGGGAATAGCGTTCCATAGGGTTGTGGTCTAAAGTAGTGCACTATATAGGGAATAGGGCTCTGGTCTAAAGTAGTGCACTATATAGGGAATAGGGCTCTGGTCTAAAGTAGTGTACTATATAGGGAATAGGGCTCTGGTCTAAAGTAGTGCACTCCATAGGGAATAGGGCTCTGGTCTAAAGTAGTGCACTATATAGGGAATAGGGTGCCATAGGGCTCTGGTCTAAAGTAGTGCACTATATAGGGAATAGGGCTCTGGTCTAAAGTAGTGTACTATATAGGGAATAGGGCTCTGGTTTAAAGTAGTGCACTCCATAGGGAATATGGCTCTGGTCTAAAGTAGTGCACTATATAGGGAATAGGGTTCTGGTCTAAAGTAGTGCACTATATAGTGAATAGGGTTCTGGTCTAAAGTAGTGCACTATATAGGGAATAGGGTTCCATAGGGTTGTGGTCTAAAGTAGTGCACTATATAGGGAATAGGGCTCTGGTCTAAAGTAGTGCACTATATAGGGAATAGGGTTCCATAGGGTTGTGGTCTAAAGTAGTGCACTATATAGGGAATAGGGCTCTGGTCTAAAGTAGTGCACTATATAGGGAATAGGGTTCTGGTCTAAAGTAGTGCACTATATAGGGAATAGGGCTCTGGTCTAAAGTAGTGCACTATATAGGGAATAGGGTTCTGGTCTAAAGTAGTGCACTATATAGGGAATAGGGTTCTGGTCTAAAGTAGTGCACTATATAGGGAATAGGGTTCCATAGGGTTGTGGTCTAAAGTAGTGCACTATATAGGGAATAGGGCTCTGGTTTAAAGTAGTGCACTATATAGGGAATAGGGTTCCATAGGGTTGTGGTCTAAAGTAGTGCACTATATAGGGAATAGGGCTCTGGTCTAAAGTAGTGCACTATATAGGGAATATGGCTCTGGTCTAAAGTAGTACACTATATAGGGAATAGGGCTCTGGGCTAAAGTAGTGCACTATATAGGGAATAGAGCTCTGGTCTAAAGTAGTGCACTATATAGGGAATAGGGTGGCATTTGGCACACATCCACTAACTCACAGTCCTTCTTGGGGGCGGTCCTCCCTGGCCGGTCAGACTCTGGTTTGAGCAGCGTCTCAGCCTTCTGGGTAAGCGTGACCTCATAGGTTTCTCGGTTCTTGTTCCTTAGGTCCTCGTACATGATTGGCTTCCTCCTGGGCTCCTCGTCATCCAGGAACGACTGGGCTGGAGGGGGGGGGGGGCAGAGGTTAGAGGGTAAAGGTTAGAAGTCCTCGTACATGATTGGCTTCCTCCTGGGCTCCTCGTTATATTGGAACGACTGGGCTTCAGGGGTCAGAGGTGACAGGTCAGGAAAAAGAACACGACCTGCGTACACCAGACTTTGAGATATCAGCTGATGTACGAAGGGCTATATAAATAAATATTTGATTTGAAATGGTGGTCACACCAGATAGTGAGTGGTTTTCTGATCCAAGCCCCTACATTAAAAATATATATTTTTTAAAGATATCTGTATTCCCAGTCCTGTGAAACCCATAGATTATGGCCTAATGAATATATATCAATTAAACTGATTTCTTTATATGAACAGTAAACTCAGAAATTGTTGCGTTTTTAAAAATATATATTTTTTGTTCAGTGTAGATAGATATCTACTTGGAAAATAACCTGTTTTAACATGGACATTGTCATTGAGGACTTCCACCATTCTGAAGTAGTCAACTGAGCGGGACTTCCTATGGGTGAGTTAAAGGAAAGATGACACCATTCCATCCAGGTCATGAGGAGGGATCAACCAATGAATGATCTACTTGTGAAAAAAACATTCCATAACTCCAGGGGGCAGTAAATCACCTACCTAGACTTTATTCCTGTTCAGACAACACCCTCCAGGGGGCAGTAATCACCTACCTAGACTTTATTCCTGTTCAGACAACACCCTCCAGGGGGCAGTAAATCACCTACCTAGACTATTCCTGTTCAGACAACACCCTCCAGGGGGCAGTAAATCACCTACCTAGACTTTTCCTGTTCAGACAACACCCTCCAGGGGGGCAGTAAATCACCTACCTAGACTTTATTCCTGTTCAGACAACACCCTCCAGGGGGGGCAGTAAATCACCTACCTAGACTTTATTCCTGTTCAGACAACACCCTCCAGGGGGGCAGTAAATCACCTACCTAGACTTTATTCCTGTTCAGACAACACCCTCCAGGGGGGGCAGTAAATCACCTACCTAGACTTTATTCCTGTTCAGACAACACCCTCCAGGGGGGCAGTAAATCACCTACCTAGACTTTATTCCTGTTCAGACAACACCCTCCAGGGGGCAGTAAATCACCTACCTAGACTATTCCTGTTCAGACAACACCCTCCAGGGGGCAGTAAATCACCTACCTAGACTTTTCCTGTTCAGACAACACCCTCCAGGGGGGCAGTAAATCACCTACCTAGACTTTATTCCTGTTCAGACAACACCCTCCAGGGGGGGCAGTAAATCACCTACCTAGACTTTATTCCTGTTCAGACAACACCCTCCAGGGGGGCAGTAAATCACCTACCTAGACTTTTCCTGTTCAGACAACACCCTCCAGGGGGCTGTAAATCACCTACCTTGACTTTATTCCTGTTCAGACAACACCCTCCAGGGGGCAGTAAATCACCTACCTAGACTATTCCTGTTCAGACAACACCCTCCAGGGGGCAGTAAATCACCAACCTAGATGTTATTCCTGTTCAGACAACACCCTCCAGGGGGCAGTAAATCACCAACCTAGACTTTATTCCTGTTCAGACAACACCCTCCAGGGGGCAGTAAATCACCTACCTTGACTTTATTCCTGTTCATACAACACCCTCCAGGGGGCAGTAATCACCTACCTAGACTTTATTCCTGTTCAGACAACACCCTCCAGGGGGCAGTATGCTCCCTTTCAGTTGGTTTACCAACTCTGTTTAAATAGTAGAAAATGGACTACTTCAACCTAGAGATGGCCTTAATGGTGCTGCTCGTGCCCCCAGACGCCACAATGGGATAGATGCAAATTATGTCATCTATCTAAGTCTATGGTGCAGATCTAGGATCAGCTTCCTCATCCCCCCCAATGGTAACTTTAACCACTAGTGGAGGGGCAGGGGGGGGGGGGGGGGATGCAACTGACCTAAGATCAGTGTCTAGGGCCAACTTCACCCTGCCCCCTTCCCGGCTCGGTTCCTAGTGAAAACGACCCTGGGCTGCAGGGGACAGACATTCAAGATATACAGGTCAGAGGTCAGAGGTTGAGCTGCAGGAGGAGAGGTGGAGGGGGGGGGGGGTCAGACTGAGGTTAAATCAGGCAGTTATAACTAGGAGGATACCGTTGGAGGGTTGTCATGGTTAACAACTGTAGTTAGGTTACTACTTGCTGCCACGGTTACCTGGCATGTTGTAGTCGATGTCTGCAGCGGTGCGGCTGGTCTGTGCCGCGGTGGGGGCGTCACTGTATCCATAGTCTCTGGCGTTGGGTGGGACCTGACACACACAATCAAAACGGGAACACTTTACACAGAACACTGACTGGAGATCAGGTTGGACACGGACTGATATGTAAAACTGAGCCAGTGACGGCCTCGGATGCAGTTGTGGTCAGACTGCAAGTGTTGTTGCAGAAGCTCATCGTACATCCAGGACAACACTCCTCGGTATCAGACGGATGCAGCGACTACAACACTAGACTGAGACTGTGTTGACCACTCTGTCTCCCAGCTACTACAACACTAGACTGAGACTGTGTTGACCACTCTGTCTCCCAGCTACTACAACACTAGACTGAGGCTGTGTTGACCACTCTTGTCTCCCAGCTACTACAACACTAGACTGAGGCTGTGTTGACCACTCTTGTCTCCCAGCTACTACAACACTAGACTGAGACTGTGTTGACCACTCTGTCTCCCAGCTACTACAACACTAGACTGAGACTGTGTTGACCACTCTGTCTCCCAGCTACTACAACACTAGACTGAGGCTGTGTTGACCACTCTGTCTCCCAGCTACTACAACACTAGACTGAGACTGTGTTGACCACTCTGTCTCCCAGCTACTACAACACTAGACTGGCCTGAGGCTGCAGGGGGAACTCACTGCTCTGGACAGTACTGACCACTCTGTCTCTCATTCCATGTACCAGAATGCTGCCGTTGACGAGGACATTCTCACTTTTACAGTGCCTTGCGAAAGTATTCGGCCCCCTTGAACTTTGCGACCTTTTGCCACATTTCAGGCTTCAAACATAAAGATATAAAACTGTATTTTTTTGTGAAGAATCAAGAACAAGTGGGACACAATCATGAAGTGGAACGACATTTATTGGATATTTCAAACTTTTTTAACAAATCAAAAACTGAAAAATTGGGCGTGCAAAATGATTCAGCCCCCTTAAGTTAATACTTTGTAGTGCCACCTTTTGCTGCGATTACAGCTGTAAGTCGCTTGGGGTATGTCTCTATCAGTTTTGCACATCGAGAGACTAACATTTTTTCCCATTCCTCCTTGCAAAACAGCTCGAGCTCAGTGAGGTTGGATGGAGAGCATTTGTGAACAGCAGTTTTCAGTTCTTTCCACAGATTCTCGATTGGATTCAGGTCTGGACTTTGACTTGGCCATTCTAACACCTGGATATGTTTATTTTTGAACCATTCCATTGTAGATTTTGCTTTATGTTTTGGATCATTATCTTGTTGGAAGACAAATCTCCGTCCCAGTCTCAGGTCTTTTGCAGACTCCATCAGGTTTTCTTCCAGAATGGTCCTGTATTTGGCTCCATCCATCTTCCCATCAATTTTAACCATCTTCCCTGTCCCTGCTGAAGAAAAGCAGGCCCAAACCATGATGCTGCCACCACCATGTTTGACAGTGGGGATGGTGTGTTCAGGGTGATGAGCTGTGTTGCTTTTACGCCAAACATAACGTTTTGCATTGTTGCCAAAAAGTTCAATTTTGGTTTCATCTGACCAGAGCACCTTCTTCCACATGTTTGGTGTGTCTCCCAGGTGGCTTGTGGCAAACTTTAAACGACACTTTTTATGGATATCTTTAAGAAATGGCTTTCTTCTTGCCACTCTTCCATAAAGGCCAGATTTGTGCAATATACGACTGATTGTTGTCCTATGGACAGAGTCTCCCACCTCAGCTGTAGATCTCTGCAGTTCATCCAGAGTGATCATGGGCCTCTTGGCTGCATCTCTGATCAGTCTTCTCCTTGTATGAGCTGAAAGTTTAGAGAGACGGCCAGGTCTTGGTAGATTTGCAGTGGTCTGATACTCCTTCCATTTCAATATTATCGCTTGCACAGTGCTCCTTGGGATGTTTAAAGCTTGGGAAATCTTTTTGTATCCAAATCCGGCTTTAAACTTCTTCACAACAGTATCTCGGACCTGCCTGGTGTGTTCCTTGTTCTTCATGATGCTCTCTGCGCTTTTAACGGACCTCTGAGACTATCACAGTGCAGTTGCATTTATACGGAGACTTGATTACACACAGGTGGATTGTATTTATCATCATTAGTCATTTAGGTCAACATTGGATCATTCAGAGATCCTCACTGAACTTCTGGAGAGAGTTTGCTGCACTGAAAGTAAAGGGGCTGAATAATTTTGCACGCCCAATTTTTCCGTTTTTGATTTGTTAAAAAAGTTTGAAATATCCAATAAATGTTGTTCTACTTCATGATTGTGTCCCACTTGTTGTTGATTCTTCACAAAAAATACAGTTTTATATCTTTATGTTTGAAGCTTGAAATGTGGCAAAAGGTCGCAAAGTTCAAGGGGGCCCGAATACTTTCGCAAGGCACTGTACAAGGAGACCAGTTGTCTAGGTACTGCTCTGTTTCAGCTGTCGTGGGCAGCCTAGCTGTTTGGACAAGGAGACTAGTTGTCTAGGTACTGCTCTGTTTCAGCTGTCGTGGGCAGCCTAGCTGTTTGGACAAGGAGACTAGTTGTCTAGGTACTGCTCTGTTTCAGCTGTCGTGGGCAGCCTAGCTGTTTGGACAAGGAGACTAGTTGTCTAGGTACTGCTCTGTTTCAGCTGTCGTGGGCAGCCTAGCTGTTTGGACAAGGAGACTAGTTGTCTAGGTACTGCTCTGTTTCAGCTGTCGTGGGCAGCCTAGCTGTTTGGACAAGGAGACTAGTTGTCTAGGTACTGCTCTGTTTCAGCTGTCGTGGGCAGCCTAGCTGTTTGGACAAGGAGACTAGTTGTCTAGGTACTGCTCTGTTTCAGCTGTCGTGGGCAGCCTAGCTGTTTGGACAAGGAGACTAGTTGTCTAGGTACTGCTCTGTTTCAGCTGTCGTGGGCAGCCTAGCTGTTTGGACAAGGAGACTAGTTGTCTAGGTACTGCTCTGTTTCAGCTGTCGTGGGCAGCCTAGCTGTTTGGACAAGGAGACTAGTTGTCTAGGTACTGCTCTGTTTCAGCTGTCGTGGGCAGCCTAGCTGTTTGGACAAGGAGACTAGTTGTCTAGGTACTGCTCTGTTTCAGCTGTCGTGGGCAGCCTAGCTGTTTGGACAAGGAGACTAGTTGTCTAGGTACTGCTCTGTTTCAGCTGTCGTGGGCAGCCTAGCTGTTTGGACAAGGAGACTAGTTGTCTAGGTACTGCTCTGTTTCAGCTGTCGTGGGCAGCCTAGCTGTTTGGAGAAGGAGGTGCTTCCTGTACTGTTGGTTGCCATGCATACAGGGAACTTTGAAATGTTTGGATCCATTTTTTATATACATTTGATGGGTGGATTCAAAGAAAGTATTGAAATGTGTGTGTGTACCTGGCTCTGGGGGTCAGAGGCCTGGAACATGGGGTCAAAGGTCACCTGGTCGGGGTCACTCATCTCTGACTGGGGGCCCTGAGACGACCTGAGAGAGAAGAGGAGAGTGTGTGTGTGTGTGTGTGTGTGTGTGTGTGTGTGTGTGTGTGTGTGTGTGTGTGTGTGTGAGTGAGTGAGTGAGTGAATGTATGTGTGTGTGTGTGTTACTGACTGTGCGTTGGGTCTGGTCCTCTGTCTCAGTGCTTCTCCCAGAGGGGAGTGCTCCAGCCTCTTGAACTTCTCCTGACAATGTTTCATGTACGACATCTTCCCTGCCAGGTAGCCACACAGCCCTGCAACTGGGGACACACATCTGTATTACAATCTCATAATAACAATGCGCACACACTTTTTTTATACACAAACATCTGTGTTCAGTGAACTCACAGGCCACTTTAGGGAGAGATCCAAACCTGGACGACAACGTCAGAGCTCCTAAAACACAGGAAGGAACACAGGAGAGTCAGTCTTGATGTCACCAGGGTTAAGATAGGAAGGAACACAGGAGAGTCGGTCTTGATGTCACCAGGGTTAAGACAGGAAGGAACACACGAGAGTCGGTCTTGATGTCACCAGGGTTAAGACAGGAAGGAACACACGAGAGTCAGTCTTGATGTCACCAGGGTTAAGACAAGAAGGAACACAGGAGAGTCGGTCTTGATGTCACCAGGGTTAAGACAGGAAGGAACACAGGAGAGTCAGTCTTGATGTCACCAGGGTTAAGACAGGAAGGAACACAGGAGAGTCGATCTTGATGTCACCAGGGTTAAGACAGGAAGGAACACAGGAGAGTCGGTCTTGATGCCCACCTGGTCAACACTTGCCTTTTCTACCATGAATTGGACTAGTGATATCAAGACTGACTCTCCTGTGTTCTGCAGAAAACACCTCAATCTTTTTGGCTGCCGTCTCTGCACTATCATCTTGGACGCCACTTGTCATAAAGGTATCTCTAACCGGAAGCTACTATTCTATATCAGAGTATTGAGATGCTCTCCTAGATCATACACTATCATCTTGGACGCTACTTGTCATTAAGGTATCTCTAACCGGAAGCTACTATTCTATATCAGAGTATTGAGATGCTCTCCTAGATCATACACTATCATACACTAAGATATAGTGATGATGGAAATGGGAGGTGGGCCTACCTCTATGGATGAGGCCTTGAGTGACAAGCATGCTGACCACTGAGAAAGGCACGGCTGTAGGAAGGGAGGGGAGAAACCAGGTTAGAATCACGTGTGCACCAATACCTGTACATAGAAGGAATGATATATTGAACATGAACCTGACTCCTGTAAAAATACAGACTCCTGTAAAAATATAGACTCCTGTAAAAATATAGACTCCTGTAAAAATATAGACTCCTGTCAAATACAGACTCCTGTCAAATACAGACTCCTGTAAAAACACAGACTCCTGTAAAACACAGACTCCTGTCAAACAGACTCCTGTAAAAATATAGACTCCTGTAAAAATATAGACTCCTGTCAAATACAGACTCTTGTAAAACAGACTCCTGTAAAAATAGACTCCTGTCAAACAGACTCCTGTAAAAATATAGACTCCTGTCAAATACAGACTCCTGTAAAACACAGACTCCTCTAAAAATATAGACTCCTGTAAAACAGACTACTGTAAAAATATAGACTCCTGTAAAAATATAGACTCCTGTCAAATACAGACTCCTGTAAAAACACAGACTCCTGTAAAAACACAGACTCCTGTCAAACAGACTCCTGTAAAAATATAGACTCCTGTAAAACACAGACTCCTGTCAAACAGACTCCTGTCAAATACAGACTCCTGTAAAACACAGACTCCTGTCAAACAGACTCCTGTAAAACACAGACTCCTGTCAAACAGACTCCTGTCAAATACAGACTCCTGTAAAACACTGACTCCTGTAAAAATATAGACTCCTGTAAAACACAGACCTCTGTCAAATACAGACTCCTGTAAAACACAGACTCCTGTAAAAATATAGACTCCTGTAAAACACAGACTCCTGTCAAATACAGACTCCTGTAAAACACAGACTCTTGTAAAACACAGACTCCTGTAAAAATGTAGACCCCTGTCAAACAGACTCTTGTAAAAACACAGACTCCTGTAAAAAATATAGACTCCTGTAAAATCTATTGCTATTTTGTTCGTCTTGTGTTACCCATGGTAACTTACATCTGTACCAGAAACTCTCCTGGTTGCATTCTCTGAAGACTCTCCTCTCATCTTCTGTGGGGATATAATCCATTCCTACAGGACTCTATACAAACACACACACACAGACACACAGGTTAGCTGTCCCAAAAACGAACCTTGATTGATTTTATCAATAGATATTCATTGACGTAACCGGTTTGTGTTTTTTGTTGTTGTCAAGAATTCGAGTGCATAGAAAACGTTAGCTAGTTAGCCTACAACTTGCTAGTAGCAGTAAGCATGTTAAATGACTGCGAGTGACAGATGAGGGTAGCTAGGGAACAGTAGCTTAGTTACTGGAGCAGCTTACTGTTACGTGTTTACCTGTGCTTCGCCCTGTCGCTCATCTGTGAATCCCGTAGACATTGGTGTCATATTGTAAAACTATGTCGGTCAACTTTGTCTTTCAGAGCATGTATAGCAACAACTGGCACAGACACACTCCCCGTATAGATTTCGTAAATGTCTGGTACAAATTCATAGCATGAATAGCAAAAAACGTGCACAGACACACACCCCGTATTTGACTTTCGTAAATATTTGGTTACAATGTCATTGCATGGAGCGAAGCTGACCCGGAAGTAGTAGTAGCCATGGAACGGGAAGTTTTGACGAGGACTTTTATTTTGAATGTTTTTCTTCGCAGTTAAATCGCATTCAAAGAGGAACAACATTATACGAGGAAATGTATTCCAGTTCTTTTTTTTCTAAATCCAATTATCGAATTAACCCCAAGGGGTGTGGTATATGGCCAATATACCACGGCTAATGACTGTTCTTATGCACGACAACAAACCTCGCATGTTTTTGGTCTGATCATAGATTATCATTTAGATTGCTGCTGTCTGCTGCTATGATACAAACCACACGACGAGGACGTTTGCTATCAATGTGCATTATATCTCACAAGAGGGCAAGGGGTAGGGATAAAGATGAAACGCTAATGCATATTCTGATTTGATTGATTGATAGCAAATGTAGCTGCCCACAAACAAACACACCTCGGCGCATCCCGATCGCGAGTATCATCCTGTCAATTTACAGATACAATTACAAATACGAGTATGGCCATGTCACTGTACATAGATCTTTCTATTTTGATGTTCTACTGTGTTATTGACTATGTTTGTTTACGTGTAACTCTGTGTTGTTGTTTTTGTCGCACTGCTTTGCTTTATTCTTGGCCAGGTCGCAGTTTGAAAATGAGAACTTGTTCCCAACTGGCCTACCTGGTGAAATAAAACAATGAATTAAAAACCAACCATTGTAGCTACGACCGTGTCTTGTTGATGATGTAGTAGGCTACTGTTTCTCCTCCGTATCTGTTGGTCGTATGCCACCCTGTGGTCGATGGTGGAATCATATTTTACTGAGAGCAGAAAACAAGCGTGATGAAACTATTCCTACAACGTCTGGAACGCTACAAAACACCAGAAATAAGTGGTGTCTTTCGGTTGGCTGTGTGCACGAAAGTGATTTCAGCATTTTGGTACATCGCCTACTTGTGTGTAACCAGACCAACATTTAGACAAAAAATACAATGTATATAGAATTTCTACCGTGTTGCATGATGGGAAAACAGTCGGACCGTGATATAACATAGTAAAACAAAATGTATTGCTTTTTCTTCGCCTTGTCCGCAACTCTATTCGTAAACGTCATTAAACCTTGTTCAATATGATGAGGTATTATCAGTAGTAGAAGTGGTAACCGTGAGTCAAACACCTTTGTCCTGGAAGGAGTGCTCCTCTACCAACGTGTACAACTCATACTTACCTGGCAAGGGAGACACCGTGATCAAGAAGGCGGTTCACCCAGGGCGAGGCTCAGCCATTGCACTCCGGCTGTGCTGACCCCTGCGAATTTCTCAAATGTGGAAATCTCGATTGCATAATTTCTGGTAGTGGGGGACTGCGTTCGCGCTCTCCCCTGATCTTGATGTTAAAAACAATTAAGGTACATATTTAATTCCATGTGTTTCATTTAACTCTCACTTCTATTGAGTTTCGTGTTGAGAGGGACATTTGTCAACATTTACATGTTCTTATCAGATGAATGGCTATAGAATGTAGGGTCTGTTTATAAGTCAACTAAGGCCTCAGAGATACATTTTTGTCTTCTGATAACCCGGATGTGTGTGATATGTTATTGTAGCACTGGTGATTATGCCTGTCATGTCCCGATAATGTCAAGGAAAAGGCCTACTTGTGAATGGATCATTTTGTGCCCTCATGACGTTTTCTGGATTGAGGTCTTTTATTTGCTAGATTATTAAATCATTTATAGGACAGTTTGTCATTTAAGTCCACAGAAAATGTCAACCATTACCATGCCACAGTCATTGCCCTGGTCAACCATTACCATGCCACAGACATTTCCCTGGTCAACCATTCCACAGACATTTCCCTGGTCAACCATTACCTTGACAACAGACATTTCCCTGGTCAAACATTACCATGACAACAGCCATTTTCTGGTCAACCATTACCATGACAACAGACATTTCCCTGGTCAACCATTACCATTCCACAGACATGTCCCTGGTCCACTTATTTCCTGATAAAATCAGTCAAAGTTGAAGTAGTAGGCTACTGTTTCTCCTCCATATCTGTTGGTCGTATGCCACCCTGTGGTCGATGGTGGAATCATATTTTACTGAGAGTAGAAAACAAGCGTGATGGAACTATTCCTACAACGTCTGGAACGCTACAAAACACCAGAAATAAGTGGTGTCTTTCGGTTGGCTGTGTGCACGAATGTATTTTCAGCATTATGCTACATCGCCTACTTGTGTGTAACCAGACTGACATTTAGACAAGAAATTCAATGTATATAGAATTTCTACCGTGTTGCATGATGGGAAAACAGTCGGACCGTGATATAACATAGTAAAACAAAATGTATTGCTTTTTCTTCACCTTGTCCGCAATTGTATTCGTAAACGTCATTAAACCTTGTTCAATATGATGAGGTATTATCAGTAGTAGAAGTGGTAACCGTGAGTCAAACACCTTTGTCCTGGAATGACTCTTCCTCTACCGATGTGTACAACTCATACTTACCTGGCAAGGGAGACACCGTGATCAAGAAGGCGGTTCACCCAGGGCGAGGCTCAGCCATTGCACTCCGGCTGTGCTGACCCCTGCGAATTTCTCAAATGTGGAAATCTCGATTGCATAATTTCTGGTAGTGGGGGACTGCGTTCGCGCTCTCCCCTGATCTTGATGTTAAAAACAATTAAGGTACATATTTAATTCCATGTGTTTCATTTAACTCTCACTTCTATTGAGTTTCGTGTTGAGAGGGACATTTGTCAACATTTACATGTTCTTATCAGATGAATGGCTATAGAATGTAGGGTCTGTTTATAAGTCAACTAAGGCCTCAGAGATACATTTTTGTCTTCTGATAACCCGGATGTGTGTGATATGTTATTGTAGCACTGGTGATTATGCCTGTCATGTCCCGATAATGTCAAGGAAAAGGCCTACTTGTGAATGGATCATTTTGTGCCCTCATGACGTTTTCTGGATTGAGGTCTTTTATTTGCTAGATTATTAAATCATTTATAGGACAGTTTGTCATTTAAGTCCACAGAAAATGTCAACCATTACCATGCCACAGTCATTGCCCTGCTCAACCATTACCATGCCACAGACATTGCCCTGGTCAACCATTCCACAGACATTTCCCTGGTCAACCATTACCTTGACAACAGACATTTCCCTGGTCAAACATTACCATGACAACAGACATTTTCTGGTCAACCATTACCATGACAACAGACTTTTCCATGGTCAACCATTACCATTCCACAGACATGTCCCTGGTCCACTTATTTCCTGATAAAATCAGTCAAAGTTGAAGTAGTAGGCTACTGTTTCTCCTCCATATCTGTTGGTCGTATGCCACCCTGTGGTCGATGGTGGAATCATATTTGACTGAGAACAGAAAACAAGCGTGATGAAACTATTCCTACAACGTCTGGAACGCTACAAAACACCAGAAATAAGTGGTGTCTTTCGGTTGGCTGTGTGCACGAATGTGATTTCAGCATTTTGGTACATCGCCTACTTGTGTGTAACCAGACGGACATTTAGACAAGAAATTCAATGTATATAGAATTTATGCCGTGTTGCATGATGAGAAAACAGGCGGTCCGTGATATAATATAGTAAAACAAAATGTATTGCTTTTTCTTCACCTTGTCCGCAATTGTATTCGTAAACATCATTAAACCTTGTTCAATATGATGTGGTATATCAGTAGTAGAAGTGGTAACCGTGAGTCAAACACCTTTGTCCTGGAAGGAGTGCTCCTCTACCAACGTGTACAACTCATACTTACCTGGCAAGGGAGACACCGTGATCAAGAAGGCGGTTCACCCAGGGCGAGGCTCAGCCATTGCACTCCGGCTGTGCTGACCCCTGCGAATTTCTCAAATGTGGAAATCTCGATTGCATAATTTCTGGTAGTGTGGGACTGCGTTCGCGCTCTCCCCTGATCTTGATGTTAAAAACAATTAAGGTACATATTTAATTCCATGTGTTTCATTTAACTCTCACTTCTATTGAGTTTCGTGTTGAGAGGGACATTTGTCAACATTTACATGTTCTTATCAGATGAACGGCTATAGAATGTAGGGTCTGTTTATAAGTCAACTAAGGCCTCAGAGATACATTTTTGTCTTCTGATAACCCGGATGTGTGTGATATGTTATTGTAGCACTGGTGATTATGCCTGTCATGTCCCGATAATGTCAAGGAAAAGGCCTACTTGTGAATGGATCATTTTGTGCCCTCATGACGTTTTCTGGATTGAGGTCTTTTATTTGCTAGATTATTAAATCATTTATAGGACAGTTTGTCATTTAAGTCCACAGAAAATGTCAACCATTACCATGCCACAGTCATTGCCCTGCTCAACCATTACCATGCCACAGACATTGCCCTGGTCAACCATTCCACAGACATTTCCCTGGTCAACCATTACCTTGACAACAGACATTTCCCTGGTCAAACATTACCATGACAACAGACATTTTCTGGTCAACCATTACCATGACAACAGACTTTTCCATGGTCAACCATTACCATTCCACAGACATGTCCCTGGTCCACTTATTTCCTGATAAAATCAGTCAAAGTTGAAGTAGTAGGCTACTGTTTCTCCTCCATATCTGTTGGTCGTATGCCACCCTGTGGTCGATGGTGGAATCATATTTGACTGAGAACAGAAAACAAGCGTGATGAAACTATTCCTACAACGTCTGGAACGCTACAAAACACCAGAAATAAGTGGTGTCTTTCGGTTGGCTGTGTGCACGAATGTGATTTCAGCATTTTGGTACATCGCCTACTTGTGTGTAACCAGACGGACATTTAGACAAGAAATTCAATGTATATAGAATTTATGCCGTGTTGCATGATGAGAAAACAGTCGGTCCGTGATATAATATAGTAAAACAAAATGTATTGCTTTTTCTTCACCTTGTCCGCAATTGTATTCGTAAACATCATTAAACCTTGTTCAATATGATGTGGTATATCAGTAGTAGAGGTGGTAACCGTGAGTCAAACACCTTTGTCCTGGAAGGAGTGCTCCTCTACCAACGTGTACAACTCATACTTACCTGGCAAGGGAGACACCGTGATCAAGAAGTCGGTTCACCCAGGGCGAGGCTCAGCCATTGCACTCCGGCTGTGCTGACCCCTGCGAATTTCTCAAATGTGGAAATCTCGATTGCATAATTTCTGGTAGTGGGAGACTTTGAGAGGGACATTTGTCAACATTTACATGTTCTTATCAGATGAATGGCTATAGAATGTAGGGTCTGTTTATAAGTCAACTAAGGCCTCAGAGATACATTTTTGTCTTCTGATAACCCGGATGTGTGTGATATGTTATTGTAGCACTGGTGATTATGCCTGTCATGTCCCGATAATGTCAAGGAAAAGGCCTACTTGTGAATGGATCATTTTGTGCCCTCATGACGTTTTCTGGATTGAGGTCTTTTATTTGCTAGATTATTAAATCATTTATAGGACAGTTTGTCATTTAAGTCCACAGAAAATGTCAACCATTACCATGCCACAGTCATTGCCCTGCTCAACCATTACCATGCCACAGACATTGCCCTGGTCAACCATTCCACAGACATTTCCCTGGTCAACCATTACCTTGACAACAGACATTTCCCTGGTCAAACATTACCATGACAACAGACATTTTCTGGTCAACCATTACCATGACAACAGACTTTTCCATGGTCAACCATTACCATTCCACAGACATGTCCCTGGTCCACTTATTTCCTGATAAAATCAGTCAAAGTTGAAGTAGTAGGCTACTGTTTCTCCTCCATATCTGTTGGTCGTATGCCACCCTGTGGTCGATGGTGGAATCATATTTGACTGAGAACAGAAAACAAGCGTGATGAAACTATTCCTACAACGTCTGGAACGCTACACCAGAAATAAGTGGTGTCTTTCGGTTGGCTGTGTGCACGAATGTGATTTCAGCATTTTGGTACATCGCCTACTTGTGTGTAACCAGACGGACATTTAGACAAGAAATTCAATGTATATAGAATTTATGCCGTGTTGCATGATGAGAAAACAGTCGGTCCGTGATATAATATAGTAAAACAAAATGTATTGCTTTTTCTTCACCTTGTCCGCAATTGTATTCGTAAACATCATTAAACCTTGTTCAATATGATGTGGTATATCAGTAGTAGAAGTGGTAACCGTGAGTCAAACACCTTTGTCCTGGAAGGAGTGCTCCTCTACCAACGTGTACAACTCATACTTACCTGGCAAGGGAGACACCGTGATCAAGAAGGCGGTTCACCCAGGGCGAGGCTCAGCCATTGCACTCCGGCTGTGCTGACCCCTGCGAATTTCTCAAATGTGGAAATCTCGATTGCATAATTTCTGGTAGTGGGGGACTTTGAGAGGGACATTTGTCAACATTTACATGTTCTTATCAGATGAATGGCTATAGAATGTAGGGTCTGTTTATAAGTCAACTAAGGCCTCAGAGATACATTTTTGTCTTCTGATAACCCGGATGTGTGTGATATGTTATTGTAGCACTGGTGATTATGCCTGTCATGTCCCGATAATGTCAAGGAAAAGGCCTACTTGTGAATGGATCATTTTGTGCCCTCATGACGTTTTCTGGATTGAGGTCTTTTATTTGCTAGATTATTAAATCATTTATAGGACAGTTTGTCATTTAAGTCCACAGAAAATGTCAACCATTACCATGCCACAGTCATTGCCCTGCTCAACCATTACCATGCCACAGACATTGCCCTGGTCAACCATTCCACAGACATTTCCCTGGTCAACCATTACCTTGACAACAGACATTTCCCTGGTCAAACATTACCATGACAACAGACATTTTCTGGTCAACCATTACCATGACAACAGACATTGCCCTGGTCAACCATTACCATTCCACAGACATGTCCCTGGTCCACTTATTTCCTGATAAAATCAGTCAAAGTTGAAGTAGTAGGCTACTGTTTCTCCTCCATATCTGTTGGTCGTATGCCACCCTGTGGTCGATGGTGGAATCATATTTTACTGAGAGCAGAAAACAAGCGTGATGAAACTATTCCTACAACGTCTGGAACGCTACAAAACACCAGAAATAAGTGGTGTCTTTCGGTTGGCTGTGTGCACGAATGTGATTTCAGCATTTTGGTACATCGCCTACTTGTGTGTAACCAGACGGACATTTAGACAAGAAATTCAATGTATATAGAATTTATGCCGTGTTGCATGATGAGAAAACAGTCGGTCCGTGATATAATATAGTAAAACAAAATGTATTGCTTTTTCTTCACCTTGTCCGCAATTGTATTCGTAAACATCATTAAACCTTGTTCAATATGATGTGGTATATCAGTAGTAGAAGTGGTAACCGTGAGTCAAACACCTTTGTCCTGGAAGGAGTGCTCCTCTACCAACGTGTACAACTCATACTTACCTGGCAAGGGAGACACCGTGATCAAGAAGGCGGTTCACCCAGGGCGAGGCTCAGCCATTGCACTCCGGCTGTGCTGACCCCTGCGAATTTCTCAAATGTGGAAATCTCGATTGCATAATTTCTGGTAGTGGGGGACTGCGTTCGCGCTCTCCCCTGATCTTGATGTTAAAAACAATTAAGGTACATATTTAATTCCATGTGTTTCATTTAACTCTCACTTCTATTGAGTTTCGTGTTGAGAGGGACATTTGTCAACATTTACATGTTCTTATCAGATGAATGGCTATAGAATGTAGGGTCTGTTTATAAGTCAACTAAGGCCTCAGAGATACATTTTTGTCTTCTGATAACCCGGATGTGTGTGATATGTTATTGTAGCACTGGTGATTATGCCTGTCATGTCCCGATAATGTCAAGGAAAAGGCCTACTTGTGAATGGATCATTTTGTGCCCTCATGACGTTTTCTGGATTGAGGTCTTTTATTTGCTAGATTATTAAATCATTTATAGGACAGTTTGTCATTTAAGTCCACAGAAAATGTCAACCATTACCATGCCACAGTCATTGCCCTGCTCAACCATTACCATGCCACAGACATTGCCCTGGTCAACCATTCCACAGACATTTCCCTGGTCAACCATTACCTTGACAACAGACATTTCCCTGGTCAAACATTACCATGACAACAGACATTTTCTGGTCAACCATTACCATGACAACAGACTTTTCCATGGTCAACCATTACCATTCCACAGACATGTCCCTGGTCCACTTATTTCCTGATAAAATCAGTCAAAGTTGAAGTAGTAGGCTACTGTTTCTCCTCCATATCTGTTGGTCGTATGCCACCCTGTGGTCGATGGTGGAATCATATTTGACTGAGAACAGAAAACAAGCGTGATGAAACTATTCCTACAACGTCTGGAACGCTACACCAGAAATAAGTGGTGTCTTTCGGTTGGCTGTGTGCACGAATGTGATTTCAGCATTTTGGTACATCGCCTACTTGTG
Source organism: Oncorhynchus kisutch (assembly GCF_002021735.2). Classification (NCBI taxonomy): domain Eukaryota; kingdom Metazoa; phylum Chordata; class Actinopteri; order Salmoniformes; family Salmonidae; genus Oncorhynchus; species Oncorhynchus kisutch. The sequence continues at coordinate 36,443 of NW_022265964.1, read as the reverse complement.
TGTAACCAGACGGACATTTAGACAAGAAATTCAATGTATATAGAATTTATGCCGTGTTGCATGATGAGAAAACAGTCGGTCCGTGATATAATATAGTAAAACAAAATGTATTGCTTTTTCTTCACCTTGTCCGCAATTGTATTCGTAAACATCATTAAACCTTGTTCAATATGATGTGGTATATCAGTAGTAGAAGTGGTAACCGTGAGTCAAACACCTTTGTCCTGGAAGGAGTGCTCCTCTACCAACGTGTACAACTCATACTTACCTGGCAAGGGAGACACCGTGATCAAGAAGGCGGTTCACCCAGGGCGAGGCTCAGCCATTGCACTCCGGCTGTGCTGACCCCTGCGAATTTCTCAAATGTGGAAATCTCGATTGCATAATTTCTGGTAGTGGGGGACTTTGAGAGGGACATTTGTCAACATTTACATGTTCTTATCAGATGAATGGCTATAGAATGTAGGGTCTGTTTATAAGTCAACTAAGGCCTCAGAGATACATTTTTGTCTTCTGATAACCCGGATGTGTGTGATATGTTATTGTAGCACTGGTGATTATGCCTGTCATGTCCCGATAATGTCAAGGAAAAGGCCTACTTGTGAATGGATCATTTTGTGCCCTCATGACGTTTTCTGGATTGAGGTCTTTTATTTGCTAGATTATTAAATCATTTATAGGACAGTTTGTCATTTAAGTCCACAGAAAATGTCAACCATTACCATGCCACAGTCATTGCCCTGCTCAACCATTACCATGCCACAGACATTGCCCTGGTCAACCATTCCACAGACATTTCCCTGGTCAACCATTACCTTGACAACAGACATTTCCCTGGTCAAACATTACCATGACAACAGACATTTTCTGGTCAACCATTACCATGACAACAGACATTGCCCTGGTCAACCATTACCATTCCACAGACATGTCCCTGGTCCACTTATTTCCTGATAAAATCAGTCAAAGTTGAAGTAGTAGGCTACTGTTTCTCCTCCATATCTGTTGGTCGTATGCCACCCTGTGGTCGATGGTGGAATCATATTTTACTGAGAGCAGAAAACAAGCGTGATGAAACTATTCCTACAACGTCTGGAACGCTACAAAACACCAGAAATAAGTGGTGTCTTTCGGTTGGCTGTGTGCACGAATGTGATTTCAGCATTTTGGTACATCGCCTACTTGTGTGTAACCAGACGGACATTTAGACAAGAAATTCAATGTATATAGAATTTATGCCGTGTTGCATGATGAGAAAACAGTCGGTCCGTGATATAATATAGTAAAACAAAATGTATTGCTTTTTCTTCACCTTGTCCGCAATTGTATTCGTAAACATCATTAAACCTTGTTCAATATGATGTGGTATATCAGTAGTAGAAGTGGTAACCGTGAGTCAAACACCTTTGTCCTGGAAGGAGTGCTCCTCTACCAACGTGTACAACTCAGGCTCAGCCATTGCACTCCGGCTGTGCTGACCCCTGCGAATTTCTCAAATGTGGAAATCTCGATTGCATAATTTCTGGTAGTGGGGGACTGCGTTCGCGCTCTCCCCTGATCTTGATGTTAAAAACAATTAAGGTACATATTTAATTCCATGTGTTTCATTTAACTCTCACTTCTATTGAGTTTCGTGTTGAGAGGGACATTTGTCAACATTTACATGTTCTTATCAGATGAATGGCTATAGAATGTAGGGTCTGTTTATAAGTCAACTAAGGCCTCAGAGATACATTTTTGTCTTCTGATAACCCGGATGTGTGTGATATGTTATTGTAGCACTGGTGATTATGCCTGTCATGTCCCGATAATGTCAAGGAAAAGGCCTACTTGTGAATGGATCATTTTGTGCCCTCATGACGTTTTCTGGATTGAGGTCTTTTATTTGCTAGATTATTAAATCATTTATAGGACAGTTTGTCATTTAAGTCCACAGAAAATGTCAACCATTACCATGCCACAGACATTGCCCTGGTCAACCATTACCATTCCACAGACATGTCCCTGGTCCACTTATTTCCTGATAAAATCAGTCAAAGTTGAAGTAGTAGGCTACTGTTTCTCCTCCATATCTGTTGGTCGTATGCCACCCTGTGGTCGATGGTGGAATCATATTTTACTGAGAGCAGAAAACAAGCGTGATGAAACTATTCCTACAACGTCTGGAACGCTACAAAACACCAGAAATAAGTGGTGTCTTTCGGTTGGCTGTGTGCACGAATGTGATTTCAGCATTTTGGTACATCGCCTACTTGTGTGTAACCAGACGGACATTTAGACAAGAAATTCAATGTATATAGAATTTATGCCGTGTTGCATGATGAGAAAACAGTCGGTCCGTGATATAATATAGTAAAACAAAATGTATTGCTTTTTCTTCACCTTGTCCGCAATTGTATTCGTAAACATCATTAAACCTTGTTCAATATGATGTGGTATATCAGTAGTAGAAGTGGTAACCGTGAGTCAAACACCTTTGTCCTGGAAGGAGTGCTCCTCTACCAACGTGTACAACTCATACTTACCTGGCAAGGGAGACACCGTGATCAAGAAGGCGGTTCACCCAGGGCGAGGCTCAGCCATTGCACTCCGGCTGTGCTGACCCCTGCGAATTTCTCAAATGTGGAAATCTCGATTGCATAATTTCTGGTAGTGGGGGACTGCGTTCGCGCTCTCCCCTGATCTTGATGTTAAAAACAATTAAGGTACATATTTAATTCCATGTGTTTCATTTAACTCTCACTTCTATTGAGTTTCGTGTTGAGAGGGACATTTGTCAACATTTACATGTTCTTATCAGATGAATGGCTATAGAATGTAGGGTCTGTTTATAAGTCAACTAAGGCCTCAGAGATACATTTTTGTCTTCTGATAACCCGGATGTGTGTGATATGTTATTGTAGCACTGGTGATTATGCCTGTCATGTCCCGATAATGTCAAGGAAAAGGCCTACTTGTGAATGGATCATTTTGTGCCCTCATGACGTTTTCTGGATTGAGGTCTTTTATTTGCTAGATTATTAAATCATTTATAGGACAGTTTGTCATTTAAGTCCACAGAAAATGTCAACCATTACCATGCCACAGTCATTGCCCTGCTCAACCATTACCATGCCACAGACATTGCCCTGGTCAACCATTCCACAGACATTTCCCTGGTCAACCATTACCTTGACAACAGACATTTCCCTGGTCAAACATTACCATGACAACAGACATTTTCTGGTCAACCATTACCATGACAACAGACATTGCCCTGGTCAACCATTACCATTCCACAGACATGTCCCTGGTCCACTTATTTCCTGATAAAATCAGTCAAAGTTGAAGTAGTAGGCTACTGTTTCTCCTCCATATCTGTTGGTCGTATGCCACCCTGTGGTCGATGGTGGAATCATATTTTACTGAGAGCAGAAAACAAGCGTGATGAAACTATTCCTACAACGTCTGGAACGCTACAAAACACCAGAAATAAGTGGTGTCTTTCGGTTGGCTGTGTGCACGAATGTGATTTCAGCATTTTGGTACATCGCCTACTTGTGTGTAACCAGACGGACATTTAGACAAGAAATTCAATGTATATAGAATTTATGCCGTGTTGCATGATGAGAAAACAGTCGGTCCGTGATATAATATAGTAAAACAAAATGTATTGCTTTTTCTTCACCTTGTCCGCAATTGTATTCGTAAACATCATTAAACCTTGTTCAATATGATGTGGTATATCAGTAGTAGAGGTGGTAACCGTGAGTCAAACACCTTTGTCCTGGAAGGAGTGCTCCTCTACCAACGTGTACAACTCAGGCTCAGCCATTGCACTCCGGCTGTGCTGACCCCTGCGAATTTCTCAAATGTGGAAATCTCGATTGCATAATTTCTGGTAGTGGGGGACTGCGTTCGCGCTCTCCCCTGATCTTGATGTTAAAAACAATTAAGGTACATATTTAATTCCATGTGTTTCATTTAACTCTCACTTCTATTGAGTTTCGTGTTGAGAGGGACATTTGTCAACATTTACATGTTCTTATCAGATGAATGGCTATAGAATGTAGGGTCTGTTTATAAGTCAACTAAGGCCTCAGAGATACATTTTTGTCTTCTGATAACCCGGATGTGTGTGATATGTTATTGTAGCACTGGTGATTATGCCTGTCATGTCCCGATAATGTCAAGGAAAAGGCCTACTTGTGAATGGATCATTTTGTGCCCTCATGACGTTTTCTGGATTGAGGTCTTTTATTTGCTAGATTATTAAATCATTTATAGGACAGTTTGTCATTTAAGTCCACAGAAAATGTCAACCATTACCATGCCACAGTCATTGCCCTGCTCAACCATTACCATGCCACAGACATTTCCCTGGTCAACCATTCCACAGACATTTCCCTGGTCAACCATTACCTTGACAACAGACATTTCCCTGGTCAAACATTACCATGACAACAGACATTTTCTGGTCAACCATTACCATGACAACAGACTTTTCCATGGTCAACCATTACCATTCCACAGACATGTCCCTGGTCCACTTATTTCCTGATAAAATCAGTCAAAGTTGAAGTAGTAGGCTACTGTTTCTCCTCCATATCTGTTGGTCGTATGCCACCCTGTGGTCGATGGTGGAATCATATTTGACTGAGAACAGAAAACAAGCGTGATGAAACTATTCCTACAACGTCTGGAACGCTACAAAACACCAGAAATAAGTGGTGTCTTTCGGTTGGCTGTGTGCACGAATGTGATTTCAGCATTTTGGTACATCGCCTACTTGTGTGTAACCAGACGGACATTTAGACAAGAAATTCAATGTATATAGAATTTATGCCGTGTTGCATGATGAGAAAACAGTCGGTCCGTGATATAATATAGTAAAACAAAATGTATTGCTTTTTCTTCACCTTGTCCGCAATTGTATTCGTAAACATCATTAAACCTTGTTCAATATGATGTGGTATATCAGTAGTAGAAGTGGTAACCGTGAGTCAAACACCTTTGTCCTGGAAGGAGTGCTCCTCTACCAACGTGTACAACTCATACTTACCTGGCAAGGGAGACACCGTGATCAAGAAGGCGGTTCACCCAGGGCGAGGCTCAGCCATTGCACTCCGGCTGTGCTGACCCCTGCGAATTTCTCAAATGTGGAAATCTCGATTGCATAATTTCTGGTAGTGGGGGACTTTGAGAGGGACATTTGTCAACATTTACATGTTCTTATCAGATGAATGGCTATAGAATGTAGGGTCTGTTTATAAGTCAACTAAGGCCTCAGAGATACATTTTTGTCTTCTGATAACCCGGATGTGTGTGATATGTTATTGTAGCACTGGTGATTATGCCTGTCATGTCCCGATAATGTCAAGGAAAAGGCCTACTTGTGAATGGATCATTTTGTGCCCTCATGACGTTTTCTGGATTGAGGTCTTTTATTTGCTAGATTATTAAATCATTTATAGGACAGTTTGTCATTTAAGTCCACAGAAAATGTCAACCATTACCATGCCACAGTCATTGCCCTGCTCAACCATTACCATGCCACAGACATTGCCCTGGTCAACCATTCCACAGACATTTCCCTGGTCAACCATTACCTTGACAACAGACATTTCCCTGGTCAAACATTACCATGACAACAGACATTTTCTGGTCAACCATTACCATGACAACAGACATTGCCCTGGTCAACCATTACCATTCCACAGACATGTCCCTGGTCCACTTATTTCCTGATAAAATCAGTCAAAGTTGAAGTAGTAGGCTACTGTTTCTCCTCCATATCTGTTGGTCGTATGCCACCCTGTGGTCGATGGTGGAATCATATTTTACTGAGAGCAGAAAACAAGCGTGATGAAACTATTCCTACAACGTCTGGAACGCTACAAAACACCAGAAATAAGTGGTGTCTTTCGGTTGGCTGTGTGCACGAATGTGATTTCAGCATTTTGGTACATCGCCTACTTGTGTGTAACCAGACGGACATTTAGACAAGAAATTTAATGTATATAGAATTTATGCCGTGTTGCATGATGAGAAAACAGTCGGTCCGTGATATAATATAGTAAAACAAAATGTATTGCTTTTTCTTCACCTTGTCCGCAATTGTATTCGTAAACATCATTAAACCTTGTTCAATATGATGTGGTATATCAGTAGTAGAAGTGGTAACCGTGAGTCAAACACCTTTGTCCTGGAAGGAGTGCTCCTCTACCAACGTGTACAACTCATACTTACCTGGCAAGGGAGACACCGTGATCAAGAAGGCGGTTCACCCAGGGCGAGGCTCAGCCATTGCACTCCGGCTGTGCTGACCCCTGCGAATTTCTCAAATGTGGAAATCTCGATTGCATAATTTCTGGTAGTGGGGGACTGCGTTCGCGCTCTCCCCTGATCTTGATGTTAAAAACAATTAAGGTACATATTTAATTCCATGTGTTTCATTTAACTCTCACTTCTATTGAGTTTCGTGTTGAGAGGGACATTTGTCAACATTTACATGTTCTTATCAGATGAATGGCTATAGAATGTAGGGTCTGTTTATAAGTCAACTAAGGCCTCAGAGATACATTTTTGTCTTCTGATAACCCGGATGTGTGTGATATGTTATTGTAGCACTGGTGATTATGCCTGTCATGTCCCGATAATGTCAAGGAAAAGGCCTACTTGTGAATGGATCATTTTGTGCCCTCATGACGTTTTCTGGATTGAGGTCTTTTATTTGCTAGATTATTAAATCATTTATAGGACAGTTTGTCATTTAAGTCCACAGAAAATGTCAACCATTACCATGCCACAGTCATTGCCCTGCTCAACCATTACCATGCCACAGACATTGCCCTGGTCAACCATTCCACAGACATTTCCCTGGTCAACCATTACCTTGACAACAGACATTTCCCTGGTCAAACATTACCATGACAACAGACATTTTCTGGTCAACCATTACCATGACAACAGACATTGCCCTGGTCAACCATTACCATTCCACAGACATGTCCCTGGTCCACTTATTTCCTGATAAAATCAGTCAAAGTTGAAGTAGTAGGCTACTGTTTCTCCTCCATATCTGTTGGTCGTATGCCACCCTGTGGTCGATGGTGGAATCATATTTTACTGAGAGCAGAAAACAAGCGTGATGAAACTATTCCTACAACGTCTGGAACGCTACAAAACACCAGAAATAAGTGGTGTCTTTCGGTTGGCTGTGTGCACGAATGTGATTTCAGCATTTTGGTACATCGCCTACTTGTGTGTAACCAGACGGACATTTAGACAAGAAATTCAATGTATATAGAATTTATGCCGTGTTGCATGATGAGAAAACAGTCGGTCCGTGATATAATATAGTAAAACAAAATGTATTGCTTTTTCTTCACCTTGTCCGCAATTGTATTCGTAAACATCATTAAACCTTGTTCAATATGATGTGGTATATCAGTAGTAGAAGTGGTAACCGTGAGTCAAACACCTTTGTCCTGGAAGGAGTGCTCCTCTACCAACGTGTACAACTCAGGCTCAGCCATTGCACTCCGGCTGTGCTGACCCCTGCGAATTTCTCAAATGTGGAAATCTCGATTGCATAATTTCTGGTAGTGGGGGACTGCGTTCGCGCTCTCCCCTGATCTTGATGTTAAAAACAATTAAGGTACATATTTAATTCCATGTGTTTCATTTAACTCTCACTTCTATTGAGTTTCGTGTTGAGAGGGACATTTGTCAACATTTACATGTTCTTATCAGATGAATGGCTATAGAATGTAGGGTCTGTTTATAAGTCAACTAAGGCCTCAGAGATACATTTTTGTCTTCTGATAACCCGGATGTGTGTGATATGTTATTGTAGCACTGGTGATTATGCCTGTCATGTCCCGATAATGTCAAGGAAAAGGCCTACTTGTGAATGGATCATTTTGTGCCCTCATGACGTTTTCTGGATTGAGGTCTTTTATTTGCTAGATTATTAAATCATTTATAGGACAGTTTGTCATTTAAGTCCACAGAAAATGTCAACCATTACCATGCCACAGTCATTGCCCTGCTCAACCATTACCATGCCACAGACATTTCCCTGGTCAACCATTCCACAGACATTTCCCTGGTCAACCATTACCTTGACAACAGACATTTCCCTGGTCAAACATTACCATGACAACAGACATTTTCTGGTCAACCATTACCATGACAACAGACTTTTCCATGGTCAACCATTACCATTCCACAGACATGTCCCTGGTCCACTTATTTCCTGATAAAATCAGTCAAAGTTGAAGTAGTAGGCTACTGTTTCTCCTCCATATCTGTTGGTCGTATGCCACCCTGTGGTCGATGGTGGAATCATATTTGACTGAGAACAGAAAACAAGCGTGATGAAACTATTCCTACAACGTCTGGAACGCTACAAAACACCAGAAATAAGTGGTGTCTTTCGGTTGGCTGTGTGCACGAATGTGATTTCAGCATTTTGGTACATCGCCTACTTGTGTGTAACCAGACGGACATTTAGACAAGAAATTCAATGTATATAGAATTTATGCCGTGTTGCATGATGAGAAAACAGTCGGTCCGTGATATAATATAGTAAAACAAAATGTATTGCTTTTTCTTCACCTTGTCCGCAATTGTATTCGTAAACATCATTAAACCTTGTTCAATATGATGTGGTATATCAGTAGTAGAAGTGGTAACCGTGAGTCAAACACCTTTGTCCTGGAAGGAGTGCTCCTCTACCAACGTGTACAACTCATACTTACCTGGCAAGGGAGACACCGTGATCAAGAAGGCGGTTCACCCAGGGCGAGGCTCAGCCATTGCACTCCGGCTGTGCTGACCCCTGCGAATTTCTCAAATGTGGAAATCTCGATTGCATAATTTCTGGTAGTGGGGGACTTTGAGAGGGACATTTGTCAACATTTACATGTTCTTATCAGATGAATGGCTATAGAATGTAGGGTCTGTTTATAAGTCAACTAAGGCCTCAGAGATACATTTTTGTCTTCTGATAACCCGGATGTGTGTGATATGTTATTGTAGCACTGGTGATTATGCCTGTCATGTCCCGATAATGTCAAGGAAAAGGCCTACTTGTGAATGGATCATTTTGTGCCCTCATGACGTTTTCTGGATTGAGGTCTTTTATTTGCTAGATTATTAAATCATTTATAGGACAGTTTGTCATTTAAGTCCACAGAAAATGTCAACCATTACCATGCCACAGTCATTGCCCTGCTCAACCATTACCATGCCACAGACATTGCCCTGGTCAACCATTCCACAGACATTTCCCTGGTCAACCATTACCTTGACAACAGACATTTCCCTGGTCAAACATTACCATGACAACAGACATTTTCTGGTCAACCATTACCATGACAACAGACATTGCCCTGGTCAACCATTACCATTCCACAGACATGTCCCTGGTCCACTTATTTCCTGATAAAATCAGTCAAAGTTGAAGTAGTAGGCTACTGTTTCTCCTCCATATCTGTTGGTCGTATGCCACCCTGTGGTCGATGGTGGAATCATATTTTACTGAGAGCAGAAAACAAGCGTGATGAAACTATTCCTACAACGTCTGGAACGCTACAAAACACCAGAAATAAGTGGTGTCTTTCGGTTGGCTGTGTGCACGAATGTGATTTCAGCATTTTGGTACATCGCCTACTTGTGTGTAACCAGACGGACATTTAGACAAGAAATTCAATGTATATAGAATTTATGCCGTGTTGCATGATGAGAAAACAGTCGGTCCGTGATATAATATAGTAAAACAAAATGTATTGCTTTTTCTTCACCTTGTCCGCAATTGTATTCGTAAACATCATTAAACCTTGTTCAATATGATGTGGTATATCAGTAGTAGAAGTGGTAACCGTGAGTCAAACACCTTTGTCCTGGAAGGAGTGCTCCTCTACCAACGTGTACAACTCATACTTACCTGGCAAGGGAGACACCGTGATCAAGAAGGCGGTTCACCCAGGGCGAGGCTCAGCCATTGCACTCCGGCTGTGCTGACCCCTGCGAATTTCTCAAATGTGGAAATCTCGATTGCATAATTTCTGGTAGTGGGGGACTTTGAGAGGGACATTTGTCAACATTTACATGTTCTTATCAGATGAATGGCTATAGAATGTAGGGTCTGTTTATAAGTCAACTAAGGCCTCAGAGATACATTTTTGTCTTCTGATAACCCGGATGTGTGTGATATGTTATTGTAGCACTGGTGATTATGCCTGTCATGTCCCGATAATGTCAAGGAAAAGGCCTACTTGTGAATGGATCATTTTGTGCCCTCATGACGTTTTCTGGATTGAGGTCTTTTATTTGCTAGATTATTAAATCATTTATAGGACAGTTTGTCATTTAAGTCCACAGAAAATGTCAACCATTACCATGCCACAGTCATTGCCCTGCTCAACCATTACCATGCCACAGACATTGCCCTGGTCAACCATTCCACAGACATTTCCCTGGTCAACCATTACCTTGACAACAGACATTTCCCTGGTCAAACATTACCATGACAACAGACATTTTCTGGTCAACCATTACCATGACAACAGACATTGCCCTGGTCAACCATTACCATTCCACAGACATGTCCCTGGTCCACTTATTTCCTGATAAAATCAGTCAAAGTTGAAGTAGTAGGCTACTGTTTCTCCTCCATATCTGTTGGTCGTATGCCACCCTGTGGTCGATGGTGGAATCATATTTTACTGAGAGCAGAAAACAAGCGTGATGAAACTATTCCTACAACGTCTGGAACGCTACAAAACACCAGAAATAAGTGGTGTCTTTCGGTTGGCTGTGTGCACGAATGTGATTTCAGCATTTTGGTACATCGCCTACTTGTGTGTAACCAGACGGACATTTAGACAAGAAATTCAATGTATATAGAATTTATGCCGTGTTGCATGATGAGAAAACAGTCGGTCCGTGATATAATATAGTAAAACAAAATGTATTGCTTTTTCTTCACCTTGTCCGCAATTGTATTCGTAAACATCATTAAACCTTGTTCAATATGATGTGGTATATCAGTAGTAGAAGTGGTAACCGTGAGTCAAACACCTTTGTCCTGGAAGGAGTGCTCCTCTACCAACGTGTACAACTCATACTTACCTGGCAAGGGAGACACCGTGATCAAGAAGGCGGTTCACCCAGGGCGAGGCTCAGCCATTGCACTCCGGCTGTGCTGACCCCTGCGAATTTCTCAAATGTGGAAATCTCGATTGCATAATTTCTGGTAGTGGGGGACTTTGAGAGGGACATTTGTCAACATTTACATGTTCTTATCAGATGAATGGCTATAGAATGTAGGGTCTGTTTATAAGTCAACTAAGGCCTCAGAGATACATTTTTGTCTTCTGATAACCCGGATGTGTGTGATATGTTATTGTAGCACTGGTGATTATGCCTGTCATGTCCCGATAATGTCAAGGAAAAGGCCTACTTGTGAATGGATCATTTTGTGCCCTCATGACGTTTTCTGGATTGAGGTCTTTTATTTGCTAGATTATTAAATCATTTATAGGACAGTTTGTCATTTAAGTCCACAGAAAATGTCAACCATTACCATGCCACAGTCATTGCCCTGCTCAACCATTACCATGCCACAGACATTGCCCTGGTCAACCATTCCACAGACATTTCCCTGGTCAACCATTACCTTGACAACAGACATTTCCCTGGTCAAACATTACCATGACAACAGACATTTTCTGGTCAACCATTACCATGACAACAGACATTGCCCTGGTCAACCATTACCATTCCACAGACATGTCCCTGGTCCACTTATTTCCTGATAAAATCAGTCAAAGTTGAAGTAGTAGGCTACTGTTTCTCCTCCATATCTGTTGGTCGTATGCCACCCTGTGGTCGATGGTGGAATCATATTTTACTGAGAGCAGAAAACAAGCGTGATGAAACTATTCCTACAACGTCTGGAACGCTACAAAACACCAGAAATAAGTGGTGTCTTTCGGTTGGCTGTGTGCACGAATGTGATTTCAGCATTTTGGTACATCGCCTACTTGTGTGTAACCAGACGGACATTTAGACAAGAAATTCAATGTATATAGAATTTATGCCGTGTTGCATGATGAGAAAACAGTCGGTCCGTGATATAATATAGTAAAACAAAATGTATTGCTTTTTCTTCACCTTGTCCGCAATTGTATTCGTAAACATCATTAAACCTTGTTCAATATGATGTGGTATATCAGTAGTAGAAGTGGTAACCGTGAGTCAAACACCTTTGTCCTGGAAGGAGTGCTCCTCTACCAACGTGTACAACTCATACTTACCTGGCAAGGGAGACACCGTGATCAAGAAGGCGGTTCACCCAGGGCGAGGCTCAGCCATTGCACTCCGGCTGTGCTGACCCCTGCGAATTTCTCAAATGTGGAAATCTCGATTGCATAATTTCTGGTAGTGGGGGACTGCGTTCGCGCTCTCCCCTGATCTTGATGTTAAAAACAATTAAGGTACATATTTAATTCCATGTGTTTCATTTAACTCTCACTTCTATTGAGTTTCGTGTTGAGAGGGACATTTGTCAACATTTACATGTTCTTATCAGATGAATGGCTATAGAATGTAGGGTCTGTTTATAAGTCAACTAAGGCCTCAGAGATACATTTTTGTCTTCTGATAACCCGGATGTGTGTGATATGTTATTGTAGCACTGGTGATTATGCCTGTCATGTCCCGATAATGTCAAGGAAAAGGCCTACTTGTGAATGGATCATTTTGTGCCCTCATGACGTTTTCTGGATTGAGGTCTTTTATTTGCTAGATTATTAAATCATTTATAGGACAGTTTGTCATTTAAGTCCACAGAAAATGTCAACCATTACCATGCCACAGTCATTGCCCTGCTCAACCATTACCATGCCACAGACATTGCCCTGGTCAACCATTCCACAGACATTTCCCTGGTCAACCATTACCTTGACAACAGACATTTCCCTGGTCAAACATTACCATGACAACAGACATTTTCTGGTCAACCATTACCATGACAACAGACATTGCCCTGGTCAACCATTACCATTCCACAGACATGTCCCTGGTCCACTTATTTCCTGATAAAATCAGTCAAAGTTGAAGTAGTAGGCTACTGTTTCTCCTCCATATCTGTTGGTCGTATGCCACCCTGTGGTCGATGGTGGAATCATATTTTACTGAGAGCAGAAAACAAGCGTGATGAAACTATTCCTACAACGTCTGGAACGCTACAAAACACCAGAAATAAGTGGTGTCTTTCGGTTGGCTGTGTGCACGAATGTGATTTCAGCATTTTGGTACATCGCCTACTTGTGTGTAACCAGACGGACATTTAGACAAGAAATTCAATGTATATAGAATTTATGCCGTGTTGCATGATGAGAAAACAGTCGGTCCGTGATATAATATAGTAAAACAAAATGTATTGCTTTTTCTTCACCTTGTCCGCAATTGTATTCGTAAACATCATTAAACCTTGTTCAATATGATGTGGTATATCAGTAGTAGAAGTGGTAACCGTGAGTCAAACACCTTTGTCCTGGAAGGAGTGCTCCTCTACCAACGTGTACAACTCATACTTACCTGGCAAGGGAGACACCGTGATCAAGAAGGCGGTTCACCCAGGGCGAGGCTCAGCCATTGCACTCCGGCTGTGCTGACCCCTGCGAATTTCTCAAATGTGGAAATCTCGATTGCATAATTTCTGGTAGTGGGGGACTGCGTTCGCGCTCTCCCCTGATCTTGATGTTAAAAACAATTAAGGTACATATTTAATTCCATGTGTTTCATTTAACTCTCACTTCTATTGAGTTTCGTGTTGAGAGGGACATTTGTCAACATTTACATGTTCTTATCAGATGAATGGCTATAGAATGTAGGGTCTGTTTATAAGTCAACTAAGGCCTCAGAGATACATTTTTGTCTTCTGATAACCCGGATGTGTGTGATATGTTATTGTAGCACTGGTGATTATGCCTGTCATGTCCCGATAATGTCAAGGAAAAGGCCTACTTGTGAATGGATCATTTTGTGCCCTCATGACGTTTTCTGGATTGAGGTCTTTTATTTGCTAGATTATTAAATCATTTATAGGACAGTTTGTCATTTAAGTCCACAGAAAATGTCAACCATTACCATGCCACAGTCATTGCCCTGCTCAACCATTACCATGCCACAGACATTGCCCTGGTCAACCATTCCACAGACATTTCCCTGGTCAACCATTACCTTGACAACAGACATTTCCCTGGTCAAACATTACCATGACAACAGACATTTTCTGGTCAACCATTACCATGACAACAGACATTGCCCTGGTCAACCATTACCATTCCACAGACATGTCCCTGGTCCACTTATTTCCTGATAAAATCAGTCAAAGTTGAAGTAGTAGGCTACTGTTTCTCCTCCATATCTGTTGGTCGTATGCCACCCTGTGGTCGATGGTGGAATCATATTTTACTGAGAGCAGAAAACAAGCGTGATGAAACTATTCCTACAACGTCTGGAACGCTACAAAACACCAGAAATAAGTGGTGTCTTTCGGTTGGCTGTGTGCACGAATGTGATTTCAGCATTTTGGTACATCGCCTACTTGTGTGTAACCAGACGGACATTTAGACAAGAAATTCAATGTATATAGAATTTATGCCGTGTTGCATGATGAGAAAACAGTCGGTCCGTGATATAATATAGTAAAACAAAATGTATTGCTTTTTCTTCACCTTGTCCGCAATTGTATTCGTAAACATCATTAAACCTTGTTCAATATGATGTGGTATATCAGTAGTAGAAGTGGTAACCGTGAGTCAAACACCTTTGTCCTGGAAGGAGTGCTCCTCTACCAACGTGTACAACTCATACTTACCTGGCAAGGGAGACACCGTGATCAAGAAGGCGGTTCACCCAGGGCGAGGCTCAGCCATTGCACTCCGGCTGTGCTGACCCCTGCGAATTTCTCAAATGTGGAAATCTCGATTGCATAATTTCTGGTAGTGGGGGACTGCGTTCGCGCTCTCCCCTGATCTTGATGTTAAAAACAATTAAGGTACATATTTAATTCCATGTGTTTCATTTAACTCTCACTTCTATTGAGTTTCGTGTTGAGAGGGACATTTGTCAACATTTACATGTTCTTATCAGATGAATGGCTATAGAATGTAGGGTCTGTTTATAAGTCAACTAAGGCCTCAGAGATACATTTTTGTCTTCTGATAACCCGGATGTGTGTGATATGTTATTGTAGCACTGGTGATTATGCCTGTCATGTCCCGATAATGTCAAGGAAAAGGCCTACTTGTGAATGGATCATTTTGTGCCCTCATGACGTTTTCTGGATTGAGGTCTTTTATTTGCTAGATTATTAAATCATTTATAGGACAGTTTGTCATTTAAGTCCACAGAAAATGTCAACCATTACCATGCCACAGTCATTGCCCTGCTCAACCATTACCATGCCACAGACATTGCCCTGGTCAACCATTCCACAGACATTTCCCTGGTCAACCATTACCTTGACAACAGACATTTCCCTGGTCAAACATTACCATGACAACAGACATTTTCTGGTCAACCATTACCATGACAACAGACATTGCCCTGGTCAACCATTACCATTCCACAGACATGTCCCTGGTCCACTTATTTCCTGATAAAATCAGTCAAAGTTGAAGTAGTAGGCTACTGTTTCTCCTCCATATCTGTTGGTCGTATGCCACCCTGTGGTCGATGGTGGAATCATATTTTACTGAGAGCAGAAAACAAGCGTGATGAAACTATTCCTACAACGTCTGGAACGCTACAAAACACCAGAAATAAGTGGTGTCTTTCGGTTGGCTGTGTGCACGAATGTGATTTCAGCATTTTGGTACATCGCCTACTTGTGTGTAACCAGACGGACATTTAGACAAGAAATTCAATGTATATAGAATTTATGCCGTGTTGCATGATGAGAAAACAGTCGGTCCGTGATATAATATAGTAAAACAAAATGTATTGCTTTTTCTTCACCTTGTCCGCAATTGTATTCGTAAACATCATTAAACCTTGTTCAATATGATGTGGTATATCAGTAGTAGAAGTGGTAACCGTGAGTCAAACACCTTTGTCCTGGAAGGAGTGCTCCTCTACCAACGTGTACAACTCATACTTACCTGGCAAGGGAGACACCGTGATCAAGAAGGCGGTTCACCCAGGGCGAGGCTCAGCCATTGCACTCCGGCTGTGCTGACCCCTGCGAATTTCTCAAATGTGGAAATCTCGATTGCATAATTTCTGGTAGTGGGGGACTGCGTTCGCGCTCTCCCCTGATCTTGATGTTAAAAACAATTAAGGTACATATTTAATTCCATGTGTTTCATTTAACTCTCACTTCTATTGAGTTTCGTGTTGAGAGGGACATTTGTCAACATTTACATGTTCTTATCAGATGAATGGCTATAGAATGTAGGGTCTGTTTATAAGTCAACTAAGGCCTCAGAGATACATTTTTGTCTTCTGATAACCCGGATGTGTGTGATATGTTATTGTAGCACTGGTGATTATGCCTGTCATGTCCCGATAATGTCAAGGAAAAGGCCTACTTGTGAATGGATCATTTTGTGCCCTCATGACGTTTTCTGGATTGAGGTCTTTTATTTGCTAGATTATTAAATCATTTATAGGACAGTTTGTCATTTAAGTCCACAGAAAATGTCAACCATTACCATGCCACAGTCATTGCCCTGCTCAACCATTACCATGCCACAGACATTGCCCTGGTCAACCATTCCACAGACATTTCCCTGGTCAACCATTACCTTGACAACAGACATTTCCCTGGTCAAACATTACCATGACAACAGACATTTTCTGGTCAACCATTACCATGACAACAGACATTGCCCTGGTCAACCATTACCATTCCACAGACATGTCCCTGGTCCACTTATTTCCTGATAAAATCAGTCAAAGTTGAAGTAGTAGGCTACTGTTTCTCCTCCATATCTGTTGGTCGTATGCCACCCTGTGGTCGATGGTGGAATCATATTTTACTGAGAGCAGAAAACAAGCGTGATGAAACTATTCCTACAACGTCTGGAACGCTACAAAACACCAGAAATAAGTGGTGTCTTTCGGTTGGCTGTGTGCACGAATGTGATTTCAGCATTTTGGTACATCGCCTACTTGTGTGTAACCAGACGGACATTTAGACAAGAAATTCAATGTATATAGAATTTATGCCGTGTTGCATGATGAGAAAACAGTCGGTCCGTGATATAATATAGTAAAACAAAATGTATTGCTTTTTCTTCACCTTGTCCGCAATTGTATTCGTAAACATCATTAAACCTTGTTCAATATGATGTGGTATATCAGTAGTAGAAGTGGTAACCGTGAGTCAAACACCTTTGTCCTGGAAGGAGTGCTCCTCTACCAACGTGTACAACTCATACTTACCTGGCAAGGGAGACACCGTGATCAAGAAGGCGGTTCACCCAGGGCGAGGCTCAGCCATTGCACTCCGGCTGTGCTGACCCCTGCGAATTTCTCAAATGTGGAAATCTCGATTGCATAATTTCTGGTAGTGGGGGACTGCGTTCGCGCTCTCCCCTGATCTTGATGTTAAAAACAATTAAGGTACATATTTAATTCCATGTGTTTCATTTAACTCTCACTTCTATTGAGTTTCGTGTTGAGAGGGACATTTGTCAACATTTACATGTTCTTATCAGATGAATGGCTATAGAATGTAGGGTCTGTTTATAAGTCAACTAAGGCCTCAGAGATACATTTTTGTCTTCTGATAACCCGGATGTGTGTGATATGTTATTGTAGCACTGGTGATTATGCCTGTCATGTCCCGATAATGTCAAGGAAAAGGCCTACTTGTGAATGGATCATTTTGTGCCCTCATGACGTTTTCTGGATTGAGGTCTTTTATTTGCTAGATTATTAAATCATTTATAGGACAGTTTGTCATTTAAGTCCACAGAAAATGTCAACCATTACCATGCCACAGTCATTGCCCTGCTCAACCATTACCATGCCACAGACATTGCCCTGGTCAACCATTCCACAGACATTTCCCTGGTCAACCATTACCTTGACAACAGACATTTCCCTGGTCAAACATTACCATGACAACAGACATTTTCTGGTCAACCATTACCATGACAACAGACATTGCCCTGGTCAACCATTACCATTCCACAGACATGTCCCTGGTCCACTTATTTCCTGATAAAATCAGTCAAAGTTGAAGTAGTAGGCTACTGTTTCTCCTCCATATCTGTTGGTCGTATGCCACCCTGTGGTCGATGGTGGAATCATATTTTACTGAGAGCAGAAAACAAGCGTGATGAAACTATTCCTACAACGTCTGGAACGCTACAAAACACCAGAAATAAGTGGTGTCTTTCGGTTGGCTGTGTGCACGAATGTGATTTCAGCATTTTGGTACATCGCCTACTTGTGTGTAACCAGACGGACATTTAGACAAGAAATTCAATGTATATAGAATTTATGCCGTGTTGCATGATGAGAAAACAGTCGGTCCGTGATATAATATAGTAAAACAAAATGTATTGCTTTTTCTTCACCTTGTCCGCAATTGTATTCGTAAACATCATTAAACCTTGTTCAATATGATGTGGTATATCAGTAGTAGAAGTGGTAACCGTGAGTCAAACACCTTTGTCCTGGAAGGAGTGCTCCTCTACCAACGTGTACAACTCATACTTACCTGGCAAGGGAGACACCGTGATCAAGAAGGCGGTTCACCCAGGGCGAGGCTCAGCCATTGCACTCCGGCTGTGCTGACCCCTGCGAATTTCTCAAATGTGGAAATCTCGATTGCATAATTTCTGGTAGTGGGGGACTGCGTTCGCGCTCTCCCCTGATCTTGATGTTAAAAACAATTAAGGTACATATTTAATTCCATGTGTTTCATTTAACTCTCACTTCTATTGAGTTTCGTGTTGAGAGGGACATTTGTCAACATTTACATGTTCTTATCAGATGAATGGCTATAGAATGTAGGGTCTGTTTATAAGTCAACTAAGGCCTCAGAGATACATTTTTGTCTTCTGATAACCCGGATGTGTGTGATATGTTATTGTAGCACTGGTGATTATGCCTGTCATGTCCCGATAATGTCAAGGAAAAGGCCTACTTGTGAATGGATCATTTTGTGCCCTCATGACGTTTTCTGGATTGAGGTCTTTTATTTGCTAGATTATTAAATCATTTATAGGACAGTTTGTCATTTAAGTCCACAGAAAATGTCAACCATTACCATGCCACAGTCATTGCCCTGCTCAACCATTACCATGCCACAGACATTGCCCTGGTCAACCATTCCACAGACATTTCCCTGGTCAACCATTACCTTGACAACAGACATTTCCCTGGTCAAACATTACCATGACAACAGACATTTTCTGGTCAACCATTACCATGACAACAGACATTGCCCTGGTCAACCATTACCATTCCACAGACATGTCCCTGGTCCACTTATTTCCTGATAAAATCAGTCAAAGTTGAAGTAGTAGGCTACTGTTTCTCCTCCATATCTGTTGGTCGTATGCCACCCTGTGGTCGATGGTGGAATCATATTTTACTGAGAGCAGAAAACAAGCGTGATGAAACTATTCCTACAACGTCTGGAACGCTACAAAACACCAGAAATAAGTGGTGTCTTTCGGTTGGCTGTGTGCACGAATGTGATTTCAGCATTTTGGTACATCGCCTACTTGTGTGTAACCAGACGGACATTTAGACAAGAAATTCAATGTATATAGAATTTATGCCGTGTTGCATGATGAGAAAACAGTCGGTCCGTGATATAATATAGTAAAACAAAATGTATTGCTTTTTCTTCACCTTGTCCGCAATTGTATTCGTAAACATCATTAAACCTTGTTCAATATGATGTGGTATATCAGTAGTAGAAGTGGTAACCGTGAGTCAAACACCTTTGTCCTGGAAGGAGTGCTCCTCTACCAACGTGTACAACTCATACTTACCTGGCAAGGGAGACACCGTGATCAAGAAGGCGGTTCACCCAGGGCGAGGCTCAGCCATTGCACTCCGGCTGTGCTGACCCCTGCGAATTTCTCAAATGTGGAAATCTCGATTGCATAATTTCTGGTAGTGGGGGACTGCGTTCGCGCTCTCCCCTGATCTTGATGTTAAAAACAATTAAGGTACATATTTAATTCCATGTGTTTCATTTAACTCTCACTTCTATTGAGTTTCGTGTTGAGAGGGACATTTGTCAACATTTACATGTTCTTATCAGATGAATGGCTATAGAATGTAGGGTCTGTTTATAAGTCAACTAAGGCCTCAGAGATACATTTTTGTCTTCTGATAACCCGGATGTGTGTGATATGTTATTGTAGCACTGGTGATTATGCCTGTCATGTCCCGATAATGTCAAGGAAAAGGCCTACTTGTGAATGGATCATTTTGTGCCCTCATGACGTTTTCTGGATTGAGGTCTTTTATTTGCTAGATTATTAAATCATTTATAGGACAGTTTGTCATTTAAGTCCACAGAAAATGTCAACCATTACCATGCCACAGTCATTGCCCTGCTCAACCATTACCATGCCACAGACATTGCCCTGGTCAACCATTCCACAGACATTTCCCTGGTCAACCATTACCTTGACAACAGACATTTCCCTGGTCAAACATTACCATGACAACAGACATTTTCTGGTCAACCATTACCATGACAACAGACATTGCCCTGGTCAACCATTACCATTCCACAGACATGTCCCTGGTCCACTTATTTCCTGATAAAATCAGTCAAAGTTGAAGTAGTAGGCTACTGTTTCTCCTCCATATCTGTTGGTCGTATGCCACCCTGTGGTCGATGGTGGAATCATATTTTACTGAGAGCAGAAAACAAGCGTGATGAAACTATTCCTACAACGTCTGGAACGCTACAAAACACCAGAAATAAGTGGTGTCTTTCGGTTGGCTGTGTGCACGAATGTGATTTCAGCATTTTGGTACATCGCCTACTTGTGTGTAACCAGACGGACATTTAGACAAGAAATTCAATGTATATAGAATTTATGCCGTGTTGCATGATGAGAAAACAGTCGGTCCGTGATATAATATAGTAAAACTAAATGTATTGCTTTTTCTTCACCTTGTCCGCAATTGTATTCGTAAACATCATTAAACCTTGTTCAATATGATGTGGTATATCAGTAGTAGAAGTGGTAACCGTGAGTCAAACACCTTTGTCCTGGAAGGAGTGCTCCTCTACCAACGTGTACAACTCATACTTACCTGGCAAGGGAGACACCGTGATCAAGAAGGCGGTTCACCCAGGGCGAGGCTCAGCCATTGCACTCCGGCTGTGCTGACCCCTGCGAATTTCTCAAATGTGGAAATCTCGATTGCATAATTTCTGGTAGTGGGGGACTGCGTTCGCGCTCTCCCCTGATCTTGATGTTAAAAACAATTAAGGTACATATTTAATTCCATGTGTTTCATTTAACTCTCACTTCTATTGAGTTTCGTGTTGAGAGGGACATTTGTCAACATTTACATGTTCTTATCAGATGAATGGCTATAGAATGTAGGGTCTGTTTATAAGTCAACTAAGGCCTCAGAGATACATTTTTGTCTTCTGATAACCCGGATGTGTGTGATATGTTATTGTAGCACTGGTGATTATGCCTGTCATGTCCCGATAATGTCAAGGAAAAGGCCTACTTGTGAATGGATCATTTTGTGCCCTCATGACGTTTTCTGGATTGAGGTCTTTTATTTGCTAGATTATTAAATCATTTATAGGACAGTTTGTCATTTAAGTCCACAGAAAATGTCAACCATTACCATGCCACAGTCATTGCCCTGCTCAACCATTACCATGCCACAGACATTGCCCTGGTCAACCATTCCACAGACATTTCCCTGGTCAACCATTACCTTGACAACAGACATTTCCCTGGTCAAACATTACCATGACAACAGACATTTTCTGGTCAACCATTACCATGACAACAGACATTGCCCTGGTCAACCATTACCATTCCACAGACATGTCCCTGGTCCACTTATTTCCTGATAAAATCAGTCAAAGTTGAAGTAGTAGGCTACTGTTTCTCCTCCATATCTGTTGGTCGTATGCCACCCTGTGGTCGATGGTGGAATCATATTTTACTGAGAGCAGAAAACAAGCGTGATGAAACTATTCCTACAACGTCTGGAACGCTACAAAACACCAGAAATAAGTGGTGTCTTTCGGTTGGCTGTGTGCACGAATGTGATTTCAGCATTTTGGTACATCGCCTACTTGTGTGTAACCAGACGGACATTTAGACAAGAAATTCAATGTATATAGAATTTATGCCGTGTTGCATGATGAGAAAACAGTCGGTCCGTGATATAATATAGTAAAACTAAATGTATTGCTTTTTCTTCACCTTGTCCGCAATTGTATTCGTAAACATCATTAAACCTTGTTCAATATGATGTGGTATATCAGTAGTAGAAGTGGTAACCGTGAGTCAAACACCTTTGTCCTGGAAGGAGTGCTCCTCTACCAACGTGTACAACTCATACTTACCTGGCAAGGGAGACACCGTGATCAAGAAGGCGGTTCACCCAGGGCGAGGCTCAGCCATTGCACTCCGGCTGTGCTGACCCCTGCGAATTTCTCAAATGTGGAAATCTCGATTGCATAATTTCTGGTAGTGGGGGACTGCGTTCGCGCTCTCCCCTGATCTTGATGTTAAAAACAATTAAGGTACATATTTAATTCCATGTGTTTCATTTAACTCTCACTTCTATTGAGTTTCGTGTTGAGAGGGACATTTGTCAACATTTACATGTTCTTATCAGATGAATGGCTATAGAATGTAGGGTCTGTTTATAAGTCAACTAAGGCCTCAGAGATACATTTTTGTCTTCTGATAACCCGGATGTGTGTGATATGTTATTGTAGCACTGGTGATTATGCCTGTCATGTCCCGATAATGTCAAGGAAAAGGCCTACTTGTGAATGGATCATTTTGTGCCCTCATGACGTTTTCTGGATTGAGGTCTTTTATTTGCTAGATTATTAAATCATTTATAGGACAGTTTGTCATTTAAGTCCACAGAAAATGTCAACCATTACCATGCCACAGTCATTGCCCTGCTCAACCATTACCATGCCACAGACATTGCCCTGGTCAACCATTCCACAGACATTTCCCT
Organism: Oncorhynchus kisutch; assembly: GCF_002021735.2. Taxonomy (NCBI): domain Eukaryota; kingdom Metazoa; phylum Chordata; class Actinopteri; order Salmoniformes; family Salmonidae; genus Oncorhynchus; species Oncorhynchus kisutch. The sequence continues at coordinate 13,226 of NW_022265964.1, read as the reverse complement.
GGTCAACCATTACCTTGACAACAGACATTTCCCTGGTCAAACATTACCATGACAACAGACATTTTCTGGTCAACCATTACCATGACAACAGACATTGCCCTGGTCAACCATTACCATTCCACAGACATGTCCCTGGTCCACTTATTTCCTGATAAAATCAGTCAAAGTTGAAGTAGTAGGCTACTGTTTCTCCTCCATATCTGTTGGTCGTATGCCACCCTGTGGTCGATGGTGGAATCATATTTTACTGAGAGCAGAAAACAAGCGTGATGAAACTATTCCTACAACGTCTGGAACGCTACAAAACACCAGAAATAAGTGGTGTCTTTCGGTTGGCTGTGTGCACGAATGTGATTTCAGCATTTTGGTACATCGCCTACTTGTGTGTAACCAGACGGACATTTAGACAAGAAATTCAATGTATATAGAATTTATGCCGTGTTGCATGATGAGAAAACAGTCGGTCCGTGATATAATATAGTAAAACAAAATGTATTGCTTTTTCTTCACCTTGTCCGCAATTGTATTCGTAAACATCATTAAACCTTGTTCAATATGATGTGGTATATCAGTAGTAGAAGTGGTAACCGTGAGTCAAACACCTTTGTCCTGGAAGGAGTGCTCCTCTACCAACGTGTACAACTCATACTTACCTGGCAAGGGAGACACCGTGATCAAGAAGGCGGTTCACCCAGGGCGAGGCTCAGCCATTGCACTCCGGCTGTGCTGACCCCTGCGAATTTCTCAAATGTGGAAATCTCGATTGCATAATTTCTGGTAGTGGGGGACTGCGTTCGCGCTCTCCCCTGATCTTGATGTTAAAAACAATTAAGGTACATATTTAATTCCATGTGTTTCATTTAACTCTCACTTCTATTGAGTTTCGTGTTGAGAGGGACATTTGTCAACATTTACATGTTCTTATCAGATGAATGGCTATAGAATGTAGGGTCTGTTTATAAGTCAACTAAGGCCTCAGAGATACATTTTTGTCTTCTGATAACCCGGATGTGTGTGATATGTTATTGTAGCACTGGTGATTATGCCTGTCATGTCCCGATAATGTCAAGGAAAAGGCCTACTTGTGAATGGATCATTTTGTGCCCTCATGACGTTTTCTGGATTGAGGTCTTTTATTTGCTAGATTATTAAATCATTTATAGGACAGTTTGTCATTTAAGTCCACAGAAAATGTCAACCATTACCATGCCACAGTCATTGCCCTGCTCAACCATTACCATGCCACAGACATTGCCCTGGTCAACCATTCCACAGACATTTCCCTGGTCAACCATTACCTTGACAACAGACATTTCCCTGGTCAAACATTACCATGACAACAGACATTTTCTGGTCAACCATTACCATGACAACAGACATTGCCCTGGTCAACCATTACCATTCCACAGACATGTCCCTGGTCCACTTATTTCCTGATAAAATCAGTCAAAGTTGAAGTAGTAGGCTACTGTTTCTCCTCCATATCTGTTGGTCGTATGCCACCCTGTGGTCGATGGTGGAATCATATTTTACTGAGAGCAGAAAACAAGCGTGATGAAACTATTCCTACAACGTCTGGAACGCTACAAAACACCAGAAATAAGTGGTGTCTTTCGGTTGGCTGTGTGCACGAATGTGATTTCAGCATTTTGGTACATCGCCTACTTGTGTGTAACCAGACGGACATTTAGACAAGAAATTCAATGTATATAGAATTTATGCCGTGTTGCATGATGAGAAAACAGTCGGTCCGTGATATAATATAGTAAAACTAAATGTATTGCTTTTTCTTCACCTTGTCCGCAATTGTATTCGTAAACATCATTAAACCTTGTTCAATATGATGTGGTATATCAGTAGTAGAAGTGGTAACCGTGAGTCAAACACCTTTGTCCTGGAAGGAGTGCTCCTCTACCAACGTGTACAACTCATACTTACCTGGCAAGGGAGACACCGTGATCAAGAAGGCGGTTCACCCAGGGCGAGGCTCAGCCATTGCACTCCGGCTGTGCTGACCCCTGCGAATTTCTCAAATGTGGAAATCTCGATTGCATAATTTCTGGTAGTGGGGGACTGCGTTCGCGCTCTCCCCTGATCTTGATGTTAAAAACAATTAAGGTACATATTTAATTCCATGTGTTTCATTTAACTCTCACTTCTATTGAGTTTCGTGTTGAGAGGGACATTTGTCAACATTTACATGTTCTTATCAGATGAATGGCTATAGAATGTAGGGTCTGTTTATAAGTCAACTAAGGCCTCAGAGATACATTTTTGTCTTCTGATAACCCGGATGTGTGTGATATGTTATTGTAGCACTGGTGATTATGCCTGTCATGTCCCGATAATGTCAAGGAAAAGGCCTACTTGTGAATGGATCATTTTGTGCCCTCATGACGTTTTCTGGATTGAGGTCTTTTATTTGCTAGATTATTAAATCATTTATAGGACAGTTTGTCATTTAAGTCCACAGAAAATGTCAACCATTACCATGCCACAGTCATTGCCCTGCTCAACCATTACCATGCCACAGACATTGCCCTGGTCAACCATTCCACAGACATTTCCCTGGTCAACCATTACCTTGACAACAGACATTTCCCTGGTCAAACATTACCATGACAACAGACATTTTCTGGTCAACCATTACCATGACAACAGACATTGCCCTGGTCAACCATTACCATTCCACAGACATGTCCCTGGTCCACTTATTTCCTGATAAAATCAGTCAAAGTTGAAGTAGTAGGCTACTGTTTCTCCTCCATATCTGTTGGTCGTATGCCACCCTGTGGTCGATGGTGGAATCATATTTTACTGAGAGCAGAAAACAAGCGTGATGAAACTATTCCTACAACGTCTGGAACGCTACAAAACACCAGAAATAAGTGGTGTCTTTCGGTTGGCTGTGTGCACGAATGTGATTTCAGCATTTTGGTACATCGCCTACTTGTGTGTAACCAGACGGACATTTAGACAAGAAATTCAATGTATATAGAATTTATGCCGTGTTGCATGATGAGAAAACAGTCGGTCCGTGATATAATATAGTAAAACTAAATGTATTGCTTTTTCTTCACCTTGTCCGCAATTGTATTCGTAAACATCATTAAACCTTGTTCAATATGATGTGGTATATCAGTAGTAGAAGTGGTAACCGTGAGTCAAACACCTTTGTCCTGGAAGGAGTGCTCCTCTACCAACGTGTACAACTCATACTTACCTGGCAAGGGAGACACCGTGATCAAGAAGGCGGTTCACCCAGGGCGAGGCTCAGCCATTGCACTCCGGCTGTGCTGACCCCTGCGAATTTCTCAAATGTGGAAATCTCGATTGCATAATTTCTGGTAGTGGGGGACTGCGTTCGCGCTCTCCCCTGATCTTGATGTTAAAAACAATTAAGGTACATATTTAATTCCATGTGTTTCATTTAACTCTCACTTCTATTGAGTTTCGTGTTGAGAGGGACATTTGTCAACATTTACATGTTCTTATCAGATGAATGGCTATAGAATGTAGGGTCTGTTTATAAGTCAACTAAGGCCTCAGAGATACATTTTTGTCTTCTGATAACCCGGATGTGTGTGATATGTTATTGTAGCACTGGTGATTATGCCTGTCATGTCCCGATAATGTCAAGGAAAAGGCCTACTTGTGAATGGATCATTTTGTGCCCTCATGACGTTTTCTGGATTGAGGTCTTTTATTTGCTAGATTATTAAATCATTTATAGGACAGTTTGTCATTTAAGTCCACAGAAAATGTCAACCATTACCATGCCACAGTCATTGCCCTGCTCAACCATTACCATGCCACAGACATTGCCCTGGTCAACCATTCCACAGACATTTCCCTGGTCAACCATTACCTTGACAACAGACATTTCCCTGGTCAAACATTACCATGACAACAGACATTTTCTGGTCAACCATTACCATGACAACAGACATTGCCCTGGTCAACCATTACCATTCCACAGACATGTCCCTGGTCCACTTATTTCCTGATAAAATCAGTCAAAGTTGAAGTAGTAGGCTACTGTTTCTCCTCCATATCTGTTGGTCGTATGCCACCCTGTGGTCGATGGTGGAATCATATTTTACTGAGAGCAGAAAACAAGCGTGATGAAACTATTCCTACAACGTCTGGAACGCTACAAAACACCAGAAATAAGTGGTGTCTTTCGGTTGGCTGTGTGCACGAATGTGATTTCAGCATTTTGGTACATCGCCTACTTGTGTGTAACCAGACGGACATTTAGACAAGAAATTCAATGTATATAGAATTTATGCCGTGTTGCATGATGAGAAAACAGTCGGTCCGTGATATAATATAGTAAAACTAAATGTATTGCTTTTTCTTCACCTTGTCCGCAATTGTATTCGTAAACATCATTAAACCTTGTTCAATATGATGTGGTATATCAGTAGTAGAAGTGGTAACCGTGAGTCAAACACCTTTGTCCTGGAAGGAGTGCTCCTCTACCAACGTGTACAACTCATACTTACCTGGCAAGGGAGACACCGTGATCAAGAAGGCGGTTCACCCAGGGCGAGGCTCAGCCATTGCACTCCGGCTGTGCTGACCCCTGCGAATTTCTCAAATGTGGAAATCTCGATTGCATAATTTCTGGTAGTGGGGGACTGCGTTCGCGCTCTCCCCTGATCTTGATGTTAAAAACAATTAAGGTACATATTTAATTCCATGTGTTTCATTTAACTCTCACTTCTATTGAGTTTCGTGTTGAGAGGGACATTTGTCAACATTTACATGTTCTTATCAGATGAATGGCTATAGAATGTAGGGTCTGTTTATAAGTCAACTAAGGCCTCAGAGATACATTTTTGTCTTCTGATAACCCGGATGTGTGTGATATGTTATTGTAGCACTGGTGATTATGCCTGTCATGTCCCGATAATGTCAAGGAAAAGGCCTACTTGTGAATGGATCATTTTGTGCCCTCATGACGTTTTCTGGATTGAGGTCTTTTATTTGCTAGATTATTAAATCATTTATAGGACAGTTTGTCATTTAAGTCCACAGAAAATGTCAACCATTACCATGCCACAGTCATTGCCCTGCTCAACCATTACCATGCCACAGACATTGCCCTGGTCAACCATTCCACAGACATTTCCCTGGTCAACCATTACCTTGACAACAGACATTTCCCTGGTCAAACATTACCATGACAACAGACATTTTCTGGTCAACCATTACCATGACAACAGACATTGCCCTGGTCAACCATTACCATTCCACAGACATGTCCCTGGTCCACTTATTTCCTGATAAAATCAGTCAAAGTTGAAGTAGTAGGCTACTGTTTCTCCTCCATATCTGTTGGTCGTATGCCACCCTGTGGTCGATGGTGGAATCATATTTTACTGAGAGCAGAAAACAAGCGTGATGAAACTATTCCTACAACGTCTGGAACGCTACAAAACACCAGAAATAAGTGGTGTCTTTCGGTTGGCTGTGTGCACGAATGTGATTTCAGCATTTTGGTACATCGCCTACTTGTGTGTAACCAGACGGACATTTAGACAAGAAATTCAATGTATATAGAATTTATGCCGTGTTGCATGATGAGAAAACAGTCGGTCCGTGATATAATATAGTAAAACTAAATGTATTGCTTTTTCTTCACCTTGTCCGCAATTGTATTCGTAAACATCATTAAACCTTGTTCAATATGATGTGGTATATCAGTAGTAGAAGTGGTAACCGTGAGTCAAACACCTTTGTCCTGGAAGGAGTGCTCCTCTACCAACGTGTACAACTCATACTTACCTGGCAAGGGAGACACCGTGATCAAGAAGGCGGTTCACCCAGGGCGAGGCTCAGCCATTGCACTCCGGCTGTGCTGACCCCTGCGAATTTCTCAAATGTGGAAATCTCGATTGCATAATATCTGGTAGTGGGGGACTGCGTTCGCGCTCTCCCCTGATCTTCATGTTCAAAATAATATTTAAGGTTTATCAGCAGTTAGATTTTCTTATCGGATGAATGGTGTTACAATGTAGGATCTTTTTAAAAGCTTAGTAAGGCCTGAAAGAGACAATTTGTCTTCTGACAACCCCAATGTATGAGATCTGTTATGGTAGCACTGATGATTATGCCTGTCCATGCACAAACCACACGTTGATAAAGCATTTTCAATCATCGAGAATGACACAGAAAATACGTTTGAAAACACATTTCTATTTTTAAATATTTTTCGAATCATAGTAGGCCTCGGCTCCACATAACACAAAACAAAGGACAGGAGGACCTTGTCACAGCGTAGAGCCTTACCTACTGTCATGGAAAATAAACCGTTCTATTGGTCCATCATTAGCCAACTCTAGACATTATTTATAGGAAGTTACGATCGGCATGGCTTGGAGTTCCTGTGGTAGTTTGTTCCACTCTGCAGCGCAGGTAAATTAAAAGGTGTTCTTACCAGATAGACTCTTCCATTTCAAACAGGCTTGGAGTTCCTGTGGTAGTTTGTTCCACTCTAGTGGTTAGAGTGTTGGGCTAGTAACCGGAATGTTGCAAGTTCAAATCCCTGAGCTGACAAGGTACAAATCTGTCGTTCTACCCCTGAACAGGCAGTTAACCCACTGTTCCTAGGTCGTCATTGAAAATAAGAATTTGTTCTTAACTGACTTGCCTGGTTAAATAAAGGTAAAAAAATATGTATTAAAAAGTCTGAGGGTTTTATTGGTGGACAGCTGTAATATAAATTAAATAATTAGATGGGTACCCGGGGGCTAATCTAATCTAACAATTCCACAACAAGAATAATAAATCATTCACACAAATCTTAAATTAAACGGATTGAATAAAAATATATGCATAAAAAGATATGGATGAGCGATGACCGAGCGGCATAGGCAAGATGCAATAGATGGTATAAAATACAGTATATACACATGAGATGAGTGATGCAAGATATGTAAACATTATTAAACTGGCATTATTAAAGTGACTAGTCAACCATTTTTTTCAAGTGGCCAATGATTTCAAGTCTGTATGTAGGCATTAGCCTCTCTGTGTTAGTGATGGCTATTTAACAGTCTGATGACCTTGAGTCAGATAGGATTTTAGGTGACAAGCCAAATTTCTTCAGCCTCTGGAGGTTGAAGAGGTGCCCCCCTGGGAGGAAGCTGCACCCGGTACACAACCTCCCCTACCCTCTTCAGGACGCTGCAGGGCCCCACCCAGTGGCTGTCCAACTTGGGGCATCTGCCTATCTTCCCCAGCCACAAAGAGCCTTCCCCGGGTGTGAACGTCATAGTTCCTCTTCTGTCTCACACCTGCATTCACCAGCTGCTCTCTGGCGAAGGTGTGGGCTGTCTCCAGGTGGTCCTGGAGTCTCCGGGCATACTCCAGCTCCAGGGGAATAGGAGGGCTATCCAGGGACCGACCAAACGGCATTTCTGCAGGGGTGCGGCTCTCTCTGCCCAACATGAGGAGGGCAGGCGTGCTGGAGGCATGACGTGAGGACTATGGGCAGGTGCTTGTCCCAGTCACGCTGGTGTTTGGCAGAGACGATGGCCAGCTGCTGTCCAAGCGTTTTGTTGAAGAGCTCCACAAGGCCATCACTTTGAGGATAGATAGGAGTAGTGGGGTCTTGTGCATACCCAGCCTCTCACATGGTGGCAAACACAGGGAACTCAAAGTTTCTTCCCGGGTCGCTGTGGATGAACTCCGCAGCTCCAAACCTGCTGAACATCCCCGCTGTCAGGGCGTCGACGATGGTCTCTGCCTCCTGGTCAGGCAGAGCATAGGCCTCGGGACATTTTAATGAAATAGTCCTTGGCCGTGAGCACCCAGCGGGTTTCCACTGTCTGTGGTGGGGAACGGCCCAACTACATCCACTCCCACCCTCTCCATGGGAGCCCCCACTGGGAGCTGTTGGAGCTGAGCATGAGAGCGGCCTGTTCTGACTGTGCAGTAGTCACAGCGGCGGCAAAGTCTGCTAATATTTTTTTGTTGTAAGGGAAGTCCCCCCTGAAATGGACAAAAATGAATGGCAAATCATTGGCATCGGACAAACCATATACACATTGGTCAATACCACCCAATTCGGCGTTGATTCATGCAAAGTTGATTGCAAATGCCATATGGAAATTGCCAGTTGTAACACTTCAAAAATCCAACAGGGGGTGGCGAGTGCGCTCCACCGTGGTTTTTCATATTGGAAATGGACCTCAAGTCAACATCCAAAAGCAAAATTGTGAAAAAATGATTTTTTGGTCAAAAATGATCACCCCTTAAAAAAGTGCTTTCTGGACCGTTTTTCGAAATTGTTTCAATTTTTGTGTCAATTACACATGTATAAGAACTGTATCAACATACTTTAGTCATATTTTATTATCATTTTTTTTTTACTTGTGCATAAAAGGCATATGTTTTTTCCATTTGCAATATGATTTCATAGGAAGTCAAAAGTCAAAGTCAAAAGTAACTTTTTTGGGGCCCAAATACCATAAGAAATTTGACATGCTCAAAAATCCTGCAGAAATGCTAAATTGACTGGCCTGATGAACTCGGGATGGCCGGTGTTACGGATACAGTTATCCTGTGTGTGTGTGTATCCTGTGTGTGTGTTTCTTTTCTCTCCTTCTCCCCTCACAGGTGAAAATCATCACTCCCCAATCAGTCAACAATCAATCATCAATCAGAAGACACACCTCCTCCTATTTCCTACCCTATCACAGTTCCTTCCCCATGGTTTAAAAACCCCATCATTTGTTTGCTCTAGAGCTCAATCTCTCTGTAAATGCCATGTCTGTAGGCCTCTGTGTTTCACTCTTGCGTTGTGTCTTAACCTCGCTTTTGTTTGAGCACCTCCATAGCACTTTGTCATCACCTGTGAGTATTGTTTTGGTTATGGTGTTTGTTTGTTGCTGGTGGGAAAAGGGGGAAACCAAGACAAGTCTCCCATGGGCATACACTACCAGTAGGTGAACTTTGTTAAATACACTAGTTAGAACTGGGCGGACCCCCCCCACTGTATTTTTGGTTAGTTAGCTGTTGTTAAAGTAGGCTAGTCTAGCTTAGGGGTGTTTTTGTATATTTACTGTTTCTTTCCTTGGGTCCAGCTCAGCCCCTTTTCCTGCTTCCCCCCCATTACCGTGTGTTTATAAATAAACCTAATAAGAGTTTGACGGTAGATTTCTGTTGTCATGGTTATTTTGTTCACACTTTTACTTTGTCACAATAATAATTTGCATGAGTTATGTTACCGGTCTCATTACCATCCCCCCCTAGACTGTCGGGCCAAAAGGGATTCGTAACAGCCGGGCAGTGATAGTAGTTCCTTTCCATCACTCGTTGTGTTGATTTCATCATGTCCATTTGGTGATGTTTTTTCACTATAGAATCATATTGCAAGTGCATGTACATTTGCAATATGGTTCAATGGGCATTTACCATTAGAAATTTGACATGCTCAAAAATGCAAAATTGACTGTCCTGATGAACTCGGGATGGCCGGGCAGTGATAGTAGTTCCTTTCCATCACTCGTTGTGTTGATTTCATCATGTCCATTTGGTGATGTTTTTTCACTATAGAATCATATTGCAAGTGCATGTACATTTGCAATATGGTTCAATGGGCATTTACCATAAGAAATTTGACATGCTCAAAACTCCTGCAGAAATGCTAAATTGACTGGCCTGATGAACTCGGGATGGCCTGGCAGTGATAGTTGCTCCTTTCCATCGCTCGTTGTGTTGACTTCATCATGTCCATTTGGTGATGTTTTTTCACTTTTGAATCATATTGCAAATGCACGTGCATTGTTGTGCAACTGGTAACCCAAAAATAAAAATATGGTGATTTCATTATGTCCATTTGTTTATGTTTTCTTACTTTTGCAAAGTCACTGTGCATTTGCAATATGGTTCAATGGGCAGGTACCATCACGAATTTGTCATGCTATAAAAATCCTGCAGGAATGTGAAATTGACTGGCCCGATGAACTCGGGATGGCTGGGCAGTGATTCTGGTTAATCTCAGTCGCTCGTTAGGGTTGATTTCAGAATGTCACTTTGGTGATGGTACCTCACTGTTTAAACATATTGCAAATGGACAAGAGTCACCAGCAAGTCACCGTCAGTCAATTAGATATCATTCTGACACAACTGACACCAAACTCACTTTTTCCAACTCGTTTAGTAGCCAACTATCACATACTACAGAGATGGCCCAAAATTCACAACTCCTTCGGTTCAAACCATTAAAAAAACATAAAACACGTAGTTACGTTCTAGCTGCGGGTCCATTTCTTATGTTATGTGTTGGCCTAGCTGAGGCGACCCCGAATCCCAAGTTTCGGATCGGTCATTTGGTGTCCGAGCAAAACCCTAATTGGTGCTGAAAATCCACTTTTTTCCATGACTTGCTACGGGGTCCTTGAATGAGCTATCGGACAGAAACGTTGCGGTCCGTCTCTATGGAACGAGACGGTCGCAATGCACCTAGTCTTGCGTTTCTGAGACTTTTCTAAATGTCGTCATTTTCGTAATGGTCAAAATGAATTGAAGTCATTGCAAATGTACGAGGCTGTTTCTCGGTCCGAGAACCTTCTAGAGCCACGTAACTCACCACGCACTATTGACCGGAGGTCTAGAACAGGATTCTAAAGTTTCAGAACTCTAGGTCTGACGGTTCTTTTTTAGCTCGAACAAAGCTAACTATTGCAGTCACTGTCTGTCTCTACGCACCCCAATTACGTCCCTCCATCCAAGTTGTGTTTTAGTGTGATTTATTTTTCCTTTGAAATTTTATGGGAAAAATGACAGATTTACAGTTCATGGGGGTTGCCTAATCACATATATGAAGTTTTGGAAAGATCTGACTTTTTTAACCCCTCGAAACAGCCCCTGAGACACCAATTATGGCACTTCCGGTTGGCACAGGAAGCTATAAATCAACACATATCCTCATTGTGGTATGCTTTTACAGAATCCTGAGTTTTAAGTCCTTACGTTAAGAACTGACTGATTTACACAGGGTTGAATGCACTATGTCTATCAAACTGCAGGCAGGGTATGAGTATACACTTTTAGGGTGATTTTAACCTCTTCCGGTTGCTCCAGGAAGCTTAGAATCGACACAGGTAGACCTCATAGTGGCTTGATGGACTGTTATCGAAGACAGGTTCATAAGTCATTCATAACCCACATAGGCCTGAGGTTGAAATTAGGAGTGCAGGCAATGTATTCCTATGGGGAGAGAAGTCATTAATCTGTGAGATCAAAAAACCCTGTTTTACTGTTAAGGGTTAATGCCACACGGTCAAGGTTAGGCTTGCACGGATCGGGAGGACCTTAGGAACATTCCTGTGGTTGAATTGTCCTTCTAAACCTAACGGTTCCGCCGCTGTCACCCAAAAGCAAATGATGTTGTGGTGCAGTCTTCATTTTGTGCCTACTTTTCTAATGGTCGCTGCGCTTAGACCGAGCGGGATATCTCGTTGAACTCGGCACGGCCTAGAGATTATGTTTATGCCATTGCCTGCTCTCTGTGTCTTTGAGCACCGCACTTTATCACTCCATCCTTGCTGTGTGTGTGTGTGTGTGTGTGTGTGAGAGCTTTTCTTTGACATCTGCTGGGAGAAATGACTGATTTACAGTTTAGGAGGGTCACCTAGTCACACATATGAAGTTTTGGAGAGATGTGACTTTTCTAACCCTTCAAAACAGACAGTGTGACCCAATTAAAGGCACTTCCGGTTGGCACAGGAAGCTATAAGTAAACACATGTCTTGATTGACATAGACACTTACCGAATCCTGAGTTTTAAGTCTTTGTTAAGAATTGACTGATCTACAATCTACACAGGGTTGAATGTAGTCATTTTCACCTTTGAAGGTTATGTACATCAAAACACCTTTTGGGTTAATTTAATCACATCCATTTGCTCCAGGAAGCTTAGAATCGACACAGGTAGACCTCATAGTGGTCTGATGGACTGTCATAGAAGACAGGTTCATTAGGCATTCATAACCCACATAGGCTTCAGGTTGAATTTAGAGGTGCAGGCAATGTATTCCTATGGGGAGAGAAGTCAAAGCAAACTGTTTGAAGTAAACACCTTCTTTTAACTGTTAAGGGTTAATGCCACACGGTCAAGGTTAGGCTTTCACGGATCGGGAGGACCTCAGAACGAGCTACGGTCAAGCGGGGCGTCTCGTTGAACTCGGCACAGTCTGGAGACTATGGTGATGCCATTTTTTTGTGTTGATTTCAGAATGCCATTTTGGTGATGGTCCCTCTCCGTTTAAACACATTGCAAATGTACAAAAGTCAACTAGCAAGTCAGTGTCCATCAGTCAATTAGATGTCATTATGACACCAAACTGATATCAATTGACACCAAACCCACTTTTTCCTACTCATTTAGAAGCCAACTATCACATATGTCAGAGCAGGCCCATAATTCACAGCGCCTTCAGTTTAAAACATAATAAAAGGTAAAACGCATAGTTACGTTCTAGCTGCGGGTCCAGTTCGGACATTATGTGAAGGCCTATGTGAGGCGACCCCGAATCCCAAGTTTCTGCTCGATAGGTCCTTCGGTGCCCGAGTTAAAACCCTAATTGGTGCTGAAAATCTACTTTTTTCCATGCCTTGCTACGGGGTCCTTGAATGAGCTATCGGACAGAAACGTTGGGATCTGTCTCTATGGGCCGAGCCGGTTTCAATGCACCTAGCCTTGCGTCTCTGAGACTTTTCTAATGTCGTCATTTTCGTAATGGTCAAAATTAATTGAAATCATTGCAAATGTACGAGGCTGTTCTCGGTCCGAGAACCTTCTAGAGCCACCTAACTCACCACGCATTATCGACCGGAGGTCTAGAACAGGATTCTAAAGTTTTCGGAACTCTAGGTCTGACGGTTCTTTTTTAGCTCGAACAAAGCTAACTATGCAGTCACTGTCTGTCTCTACACATCCCAATACGTCCCTCTATCCAAGTTGTGTTTTAGTGTGATTTATTTTCCTTTTAAATTTTATGGGAAAGAAAAAAAAAAGGACTGATTTACAGTCATGGTTGCCTAATCACATAAATGAAGTTTTGGAAGATCTGACTTTTTTTAACCCCTCGAAACAGCCCCGAGACACCAATTATGGTTACTTCCGGTTGGCACAGGAAGCTATAAGTCAACAAATATCCTCACAGGGGTGATGCTTTTACAGAATCCTGAGTTTTAAGTCCTTACGTTAA